>NW_028145504.1:3450000-3562500 GCF_977016875.1 Pavona decussata | reverse complement strand
TATTTAAGTGAGATTTTTTGTCATTTGTTTTGTAATTTTTGATAATTTTTTAGTCTAAAATAAAAATACACAATGGGGTAGGTTTCTACCCTCGGTGTTAGCAGAATATGCTGTGTAATTTGCGTGTATTTTGTGATAGACTAAATAGATTTTGTACAGTACAAGACTGTGTTTTAATGTGTTAATTAAATGGTTTCACGCGTTAGAACGGGGCTCTGTCTGGAAAAAATCACAGTAGCCATAGCAAGGGGTGACAGGTCTGCGCGTCTTCTAACAATGGAAACATTTTTGATGTGTAACCTCTTTATATTTTTGCTCTGACAAGCATGTCATTTAGAGATTTTCCCTTTTTAAAGGAAATTAGTGGTGGCTCTTTGAAGATTTCTCGTAGGAAAGGCTGGTTTTGTATTAAGTGCCATTTTTCCATTAAAACATGTTTGAGGCTGGGCACGTTGTATATCGTGTTTACCAGTGTCGCACAGAGAAAAAAAATTATCGTCAATGTAATGTTTCCAAACTGTAGGTTTTACGACGCTGTAGCAAGCAATGTGAGTTTGCAAGCAAGACCGCGGTTTCGAATCTTACGATTCTCGTCAGTTGCTATTTGAAGATTTTTTTATGGGGAAAGGTAGAGTGTTATACTCAATTCCGTTCCGCCGGATAGTATGGCAGTTTTGGGTTTTTATAGCCACTAATGTAGTATGGTAGGATCGAAAATGGTGCATTCTGAACGGAACGGAACGTAACGGAATTGAGTATAACACTCTACCTTTCCCCATAAAAAAATCTTCAAATAGCAAATGACGAGAATCGTAAGATTCGAAACCGCGGTCTTGCTTGCAAACTCACATTGCTTGCTACAGCGTCGTAAAACCTACAGTTTGGAAACATTACATTGACGATAATAATTTTTTTTCTCTGTGCGACACTGGTAAACACGATATACAACGTGCCCAGCCTCAAACATGTTTTAATGGAAAAATGGCACTTAATACAAAACCAGCCTTTCCTACGAGAAATCTTCAAAGAGCCACCACTAATTTCCTTTAAAAAGGGAAAATCTCTAAATGACATGCTTGTCAGAGCAAAAATATAAAGAGGTTACACATCAAAAATGTTTCCATTGTTAGAAGTCGCGCAGGCCTGTCACCCCTTGCTATCTCCTACTGTAGATTATAATTTCAATATTCTTAAGAACAGTGACATCCATTCCTATAATACCCGGAGAAAGAATGATTTCTGTCTTCCACGAGTACGAACAAACTACGGAAAGAAGACACTCCTTTACCAGGGTATTAGGGAATGGAACTTTTTAGAACAGTCCTTCAAAGACATAAATTCTGTTTCAATTTTTAAGCAACATATCAAAGAGCGTGTTTTTAGCTAGTTTTTAATTCTTATTCTATAAATATTATTTCTTATCGCTGGCTTTGTATTCTAGACTTTTAAATAATTGTAATTTTTAAAATAATTGTAATCTTTAAATCATTTCTCAATCTACAGGGCCCCACTGAATATCACTTTCGTGATGTGGGCTCCCTGTATAAAGCTTGTTGTTGTTGTTGTTATTATTATTATTATTATTATTATTATTATTATTATTATTATTATTATTATTATTATTATTAATTTACCATACTTTAAGTTAGAGATCGAAGACAACACTGAGCCTTCGATTAGACACTGTGCTAAAAATACGGCAGGCTACCAAAGCGTTACTACTAGATAAACAGGTTGAATAATTAGTACATTGCAGTTACTTGATATTTATTGTTCATGGTCCAGGAATGATGCAACGTGCTCCAAGCGGCAGTCTTTCCCGAACGTCATGAGTGTAGTCGTGAGCAATATACGAAACAACCGAAAAGTCACGGAAGCCAAACACTATATATTGCAATGGGATGCATGCAGGCAAACTGAACCCTGAGCAAGTCTCACTTTTTCAGTTTAAAAACGGTTGACTAATAAAGTTTGTTTACAAATTTGCTAGTCGATAGATATAATCTGCTTTAACACACTTATCAAAATTTTCTTCTCGTGGAAATTATATTCAAGTAGCAGGCTACATTTATTTTATTCCGCTTCATTGTGTTAAAGGACCAGTAAGAGTTCCTGTTCCAATTAAAGGAGCTTCAGTGTTAAGAGTTCAATACAGACACTTAATACAAAAAAAACTGCTGTCTTGAATGCTTAGCTTAATATTGCTGGTGTAGCAATATCACGGTTTTTTCAGCCGAAATAAAAAAGGTTTGACATTGTTACCGATATTTGAACTTCGATGCCTCTTATCTTATCATGGGATTATAAGAATGCCAACATTGAAGAAAATAATTAAAAACGCGGCAAATTAACGCCGAATATGCAATTAAAATCAGTGAAACGACACGTTCTTTGTTCTAAGAAGAGTGAGAGACTGATTTACGTCGTTGAAATTTTATGTCCTAGACAAACTTGTGTTGATGGCATATTAATTAAAATTTTAATAAATACATTCAAATTACATCACCAACAGTAGCTGGTGCAAGAGTCACCTAACAAACACTTCTTGTAAAGTTCCAATGTTAGATTTTTCTCAATATTACCCTTTATGGTATTTACTAAGCCGAGACGTAACTTCCGGTGATTACGTCAACGACAATACTGATGCAACTTTCCCGATATACAACAGCCGAACACTAAAATTAGTTTTGTTTCTTTGTGTTCTCCTTCTTTTTAATTTTCTTCTTATTATAAATAACTTTGGCAAGTTGCCTTGGAACTCCTTTCGTGAAGTAAAATTAAATCGAAAAGTAGCCTGTCACACGTTCTGACGTGTCACGGTCCCCAGTCGAATCGGCATTACATCTGCCGCTAAATATAAACATTACCAAATTCAAATTTGCGCCCGGTCAGCTTTTTCAAAACAGACATAAGAAAGCGTCCACGCGTCAAATCTACCCAGTTAGAGAAAAAAGTGAAGCGAAGTTCGAAACGCTTAAGAAAGAAGCAAACGAGACTTCGTTTGGTTTTGATACCAGACGTTAGCAGAAACGTAAGTGTATAAAATCTATAAATTAGTTCACAAGAAATCAAATTCGTTCCTCACATTTAAGCTTGCATTTTGATAACATGTTGGTGTTGAAAGCAGTGTTGTATGCTTAATCGTTGTTGTAGTTTTGCGAACGATCCTGAAAACTATAAGCGTTCGTAAATTTAATTTGAACACGCAAGATTTTAGACCTTTTTCATTCCTGTTTTTAGATTAGCGACGAAAACGACCTGCAGATCTGACCGATTCAGTTTACTGTACTAACCCACGTAAACATGGCTGATTTTCTGCACACAATAGCAGCGTTTGCGACGGACCACTGGGTCACGATTGTGGTTGGATTGTTGATTCTCCTATTTTATCGGTATGTAGGATGTAGCGATTGAGTAATGTTGTATTTAAATTTCCATAATTTTGTCATTTCAATATGCAAGATACGATTGTTTTCTTTGTAGGCCCTTTCGCAGTCACGCTAGCGACTTTGAGGGTCATGTCACGGCGCTTCAACATCTGGCCAAATCAATCCGGGTGTTACGAAAACTAAGACCTATGTTCCCACCAGTACGAAAACTAAGACCCCCTAAAAATTTTAACAGTCTAAATTACGAGTTACGTAAGAATTCAAAAGGTAAAACTCACTTCGCATCTGACAATTTCCTTTGCTAGAGTGCGATTTGGAGCGAGAACTGTTATTTCGAATTCTTCGTGTTAGTTTACCAGCTGCCTCGTCCCCAGGATCGTGTGCTGTTCGTGTGGCGTTGTGGGATTGATTTAGCGCAGTGCGTGTGGCGTTGTGGTCGCTTCCTTCCCATTTACCCCCGCGCTCACTTTTTTCTTTCTTTTTTCTTCATTTATTTATTTATTTTTTTTTTTTTTGCTCGGCGCCTGGGGACGAGGCAGTTTTACCAGTCTTAAGAAAAGACCTTCACGCAGATAAAACGTGGGAAAAGCTTACCGCGTTAGCCGGAGATTTGAAGGCTGGATTTTGTTCTTCAAGGTTCAGATCAGACAGAAGTCGAATTCGCAAGACACGAAACGTGTTCTTATTTCAATAACACCGCTCCCGCTGCGTGACCATATATATTTATTTAGTATAACCGAATAATATTTAATAATAGTATAACCGAATAATATTTAGCAAACTTATGTCTTCGCCAGGAAAACGTCCAGTTATACTTCAGGGGCAAGACCCGGGGGGCCGGGCGGGGGGGGGGGGGGGTACTCCCAAATAAAAAAAAATAGGAGTGTGCGGCCCGCTTCCCAAAACCCTTGCCATATTTATGACCAAAATCTGCGATTTTCCCTACCCTATTTATGACCTGACCAAAAATTTGATACCCTATTTATGACCTGATAGTGTCTGGTCAACTTCAGTTCAAAAACCCCTGGAGTCCAGCGCATATGACCGGAGCGCATGACAAGCCGTTGCGGCACGTACACTGTTGCTGTAAACATCATGATGAAGAAGTAGCTTCTTCAAAAAAAACAAACGGATTTAAGACTGGAGCGCAAAATTTGATACCCTATTTATTTACCAAAATGGCGACAAAATGGTTAAAATCGATACCCTATTTATGACCAAAGCGGATGAAAAACCATACCCTTTGGCGCCGCACATACCTATATAGCCCATATAAGGGAGTACCCCTCCCCGGGGGGGTAAGACATTCTGCAAAGCATATAAGTTCAGTAAATACTGAAAGTGGTGAGCAGTGCTTGTACTTAAATCAGGTCTAGAACGAAATCTAATCCTTCATGATTATAGCCACTGAAAACATTTCAGCATGGAAATATCTTCTGTGCAAAATTCATACTGAAAATGAATTGTTTTTGCTGCCTCACCGCAGCGCTGTTACTACTATGACAGGAGCTAACCGCTAGCTAAAATAAAATACATAAGACAAGGAAACAACAGTTCTCGAAGTTAAACTGACAGCCGTATGTAATTAAGGTAATCCTAGCGGTGCTTTTATTGTTATTATCATCATCATCATCATTATTATTATTATTATTATTATTATTATTATTATTATTATTATTATTGTGTTATACGTCAATAAATGGAGCAAAATTGAGACAGGGACAACATGGTTTTGAAACTGAGACCCTTCTCTTTCTCTTCATACACACACAGCTTTCTTTCCTTTGATGACAAACAGGAACGTTCTTTCTTATAATAAATTTTCTAATAATATTTGCAATTTTCTTCTTTACTGCATGCAGTTTCTGCGTTGCGCCATTCACTGTATTTAAGAAACTGGGAATTCCTGGACCGACGCCAATCCCGTTTTTTGGAACTTCAGCAAGTTCCATCCTCAGTGTAAGTTTTTGGTTATTTTATTGAGGTGACCGCTTAATGGCCTCTAAGACTTAACTCCAACCTTGATTTTGTCTTTGTTATGATTCTTTATAAACGAGTGAATAAACTTCAACTCAGTTTGTAGTTAATAATATATATACAAACATTTTTGCATTCTGATTGACAGAGGGTATGTCAGTTAATCCCAAACAGTGCACAAAAATGCGATTGAGTGTAAAAAGTTGAAATTGAACATGATTGACAAGTAAAGTCGCAAATCAGTCGGTGTCATTTAACAAAAATTGGAATAAGTGCGCCGTGTAATGCTGTAATTTTTTTCCCATTATGTTCTCGTGCTCGGCTTGTCCCGCCTCGACTAGCTTTGTGGCTATTAGCGGGACAAGCCCCTTATGTGACCCTAATTTACAAAATAAATTGTTGTTGTAGTTGTTAAAACGTGTTAATTTTTCAAAGGCCACAAATTGCACTAAATCTAGTCTTTGAAAAATAAACTCACCACTTATTCGGAATTGCACTGGAAATCATGTGATTTTGTGTGCATATTAAAATACCCTGGATCTTCCCTCTAAATCCCCCATACTGAATGATAATTCTGTCTTAAGAAATGAAACTGCTTGATTCTTTTACAGCCAAATGAGGTTCCAAAGCGTCACCTGGAATGGTATAAGAAGTATGGGAAGGTCTTTGGGTATGTTACAAAATGTCAGATCTGTTTGATTATTATCGTTAGAGGGGTTTTCAACTGAGTGTCGTAAATCCAAAACAGGAGTAATTACCCTGGCCAATCACAACAGAGACAAACAGCGAAATGAACCCATCAGAACTCGAAGCAAATACTTGTAACCTGCGCCAAGCGCGGGAAAACGTCGCGATTGGTTTTGGTTTGGCTTCCCATTGTTTGAGAAGATGGCGCGAACTTTGTCAACCAATCACAGAGCTCATTAAAGCAAAGCCAAACCAAACGTGAAATTACTTTTGACAGTCAATTGAAAACGGCCCTATTACTAATTGAATGAATTTTTTTTTTTTGACCTCTTGAATTACGTTCTACCAAAATTGTATTCAGCATCAATGTGATTCAACGATCTTTTTGTCTTTAGTGTGTATTTTTTCCGGGAAGCTTTTCTCATGGTGGCTGATCCAGAAATGATCAAAGACATCCTCATTAAGGAATTTCTTAAATTCCACGATCGAAAGGTAAATGGTTTTCTATGTGAATGCTGTTTACTGACTGGTTGAACTCTGTGTAGAGTTTCCCAATTGTTTGTTGATGATGTTCGAAGTAGAGGTTGGTCTTCGTTAATTATCATAACAGGCTTCCTTCTTTTGCATAATCAGAGCCTAGCGGATATCCCAAAGCCTTATGATCGAATGTTAACAATTGCACGTGGTCAGAAATGGAAAGACATACGCAACACCTTGTCACCAACGTTTAGCGCGTCGAAAATGAAGCAGGCAAGTATATGTGTAGAAAATAAAATCGACTCTAACTTTTAAACCCCCAAAATGACAAGAACGGGAAAGTAAGAGGGAGATTAAATAAGACCATTGTTAATTAAAATGCCTTAACTGGTTAGCAACCGATTGTATGAAAGTAATAATCTTCCAACAGTAATTATAACGTCAAATCTAACTTGACTTTTTCCAATTTCAATGTGATCAGGACAGTTGACTTTCTCGCGAGTTTGTCGCAGAAATAAATCTAATAGGAGTTCATTATCCACTGATTTGTTATATACTGTCATAGGCGGCGGAGTGGGAGGGGGGGGGGGGGGGCAGGGGGGCTGTAGCCACCCCAGACAAAATTTGGACAAAATAAAAATTGGCAAAATAGTCAATCTCGTGATCTTTTCATAAATTGCTTCACCAGCATCGCGCTTAGCGAAATAATATGTTGTAAAACGTTTGATGCAGCCAGAACTGCGCTACCCGAAATACATCAGGTTACAAAGCAGTACAGCCTAAACAACTGCCTAGTGTTGCATTGTCACAAACCGATTACGAACACACTAGACACTGTTAAGATTGCAAGGAGGTTTGCTTGTGCAAACGAACAACGCAAAGCGCATTTTGGAAAATTTGAGTAGGGGTATGCGCGTGGCTGGGTGAAAGATGAGCCCCCCACCCTCCACGATTCAAACGCTCCGCTGCCTCTGATACTAAAACAGTTATCCGCCTTAGTATCAGGGAATAGTCGTAGATATGTACCCCGTCGCTTCGCGTCTCAGTAAATGTCTCGGTACTATTATCCACTTCCACCTCTGCGAATAATTGTTGAAAAACGCGGAAGTCGCACGTTTTCCCGAATCCAAACCCCGCAAGACTTAAATATGGATAGTACATGCTTTAATGCCCATGCACATTTAAAAAGGAAATTGTCTGGTCAGAAAAGCTAAGTAGACTTTGACCCTTTACGATTGCGATAGACATTTATTTATTTAATATATTGTTTCATTGTTTTAGATGATTCCCTTTATAAATGAAGCTCTGGATACTTTGTTGGAAAAAGTAGACAGGATTTCTAAGAAGGGGGAGGTCGTTGATTTTCACAGGTTGGTAACTTGTTTCGGAGAATTGTAGTACCTGGTGGCACGATGATTATGTATAGAAGAACACGATAAAAGCATCATTTAATCTAAAAGAATCATTGTACGCCTTGTTGTTGTTGTTGTTTTATTTCTATCCCAAGTTACAAATCAATACCTTCCGTGTTTTCTCTTTAGCTGATGGTCGTCTTTTGAAACTCCAATAAGCGTTTCAAATGTCAGCATTCGTGAAGTTGCAGGCTATTAGAGATTTCTTTAACTTCGAGTGTTAAAAACGTGTAATTGAATGCATCTTGTGAATTTGTTTCTTAGATGGCTTCAGAGCCTTACCATGGAAGTGATTTTGTCAACAGCATTTGGGGTCAAAGCAGAAACGCAAACTATCGAAAATGATCCCATCACCGAACAGGCCAAGAAAGCGATGGCTCCAAACCCTCTTGTTGGAATAATGTGTAAGTATAAAATACTTTTTGCCAATAATGACAAACTGAAAACAATATCCTTGGATGTCGTTTTCTTGCATGCTTCGGAAGCAATGTGATCTTGCTGTCTTCGAGGCAAATATCTAGAAGTTTGTTACGATAAAAAAACCTTTGGGTCTTTTTATCCTGTATAAATCGGTAAATAGTAATAACAATAATAATAATAATAATAATAATAATAATAATAATAATAATAACCCACTGTAATGTAAGTAATACAATGAAACCTCGATTTAACGAGCCTCTATATAACGAAGTCATTGCTGTAACGAACGATATTCTTCAGCCTGACCTTAGTTTAAAATGTTTGAAACAGATCCTCGACATACTAGTAGCGAACCCTCGATATTACGTGCCAATTTTCCCAGTCCCTGAGCGCTTCGTTAAAGCGAGGTTCCACTGTTATGTGGACAATTGAAAAATTGATCCTTTCGTGAAAAGATCTTCAGCACAGTGACATTCACTTGATGAATTATTCATTATCTCCTGCCATCTGATTCTAGTTAAATGTTCTTCGATTAATTTCATGATGTTCTTATATTTTCTTTAACGCATTAATTGTACAGTGCTGTTGCCATTTGGAAACCGCTTATTGAAGTATCTCCCCGACGCGCTTCACTTTGAGAAGATTGGGTCCGTGGCAGCCAACATTATCACTGAAAGGACGAAAGCAAATGGTCACAGCAAAACACATGTAAGTTTTACTTTCATATCCAACACAGCTGTCTAAGTTAACACTTGTTTAAAAACTGCAAGTAATATCGCAACAAAAAAAGTATTGCAGGAAATGAAATTAATGTAATATTTCAGCACTGAACGTACTTTAACACTTACCTACAGTACAAAAGCCGAAAACCGCGAAAATTTTTATTTAACTTTGAAGGAGAAATTGAGAAAAAAAGGTTGGTTTATTTGTACAAAATCATGATTGAGTGAGGTGGTTCTGGCTTCACTGTCCGTTCGAAATTTATCGTGATTCGATGATATAATATTACTTTCATTAATGCAATCGCTATAAGTGATTCTTCACGGTAAAATCCAGGTTTGATGAATACCGGGATCGATTCGTCCGCTTTTTATTCTCCGGCCAACACCTGCAAAGCTTTATCAAGAGTCAGAACTCCAGGTAAATGAAGGGGGGAGGGGAGGAGAGTTGGAATGTTTGACTTGCTACCCATCGTGAAAAAAAATATCTGGGCGCCTCGGTTTTGGTCTAAAAGATATGGGAGGGTCGGACCCCTGGGACCCCTCCCCTAAACCCGCCAGTGCTAGTGACTACACAGAAACTAAGCTTAACTTCTATGAGTACGACAGCAAACGCAAAACATATAGTATGACATGTGTATACTTCCTTCGGTTGGTCACGAACAGTTACGACTTTTCTGAAGATTAATTATATCTCAGGAAAACCCAAATATCGTGGCATCGAGTACGCAAATATCGATATCGACTCATCCTTAGTTTCCATCAATACAAGTGGCATTTTTTTGCCTGTTTTAGAAATTTTTTCTTTTTCCAATTATCCTTGACTACGGACTTAGTGCACGGTAACTATGGTAACAAAACGCCGACGAAAAGGAAAAACGAATGAACTGGGCGCACGTGGCTTTTTTGTAGATGGCTTTCCTTAGAATTAAGAATACTGTAAACGGAATTGTTGTTTATATTTACATCCTTCGTTTACAGCGAAAAGACTTGCTGCAGTTGATGCTCGATGCAAAAGATGAAACAGGAGGACAGAAAATTGACAACGAAGATATTCAAGCTCAAAGTCTTGTGTTCCTTCTTGCTGGATACGAAACCTCCAGTACCACACTGGCGTTTGCTTGTTATCATCTTGCCCTTGATACGCATGTGCAAGACAAACTGAGAGACGAGATTGACCGCATGTGGCCTGAAGAGGAGGTGGGTATCATTAAAAGAGATTGTTGTGAAAGTATTTTTGCTCTCATTTGTGTTGTCGCCAAGGGATTGAAGGGATATTTCTTTTGAAAAGACTAGTCTAAGACTACCATGAAATTTAAGTGGAATAACTGTCGCGAACATTTTTTGTGTCTCATGGTGGAAGCAAAAATCAGGTAAATTACAGGGAGCGGCAGAGTTGACCTTTATAACCATATATAACCAAACGGTTTTCTAATTCTTAGACGTGTGCTAGAGTATCTGAGTACAACTTTGAAAGCTTAACGAAATATTCTGTCAGCTGATCGTTTTAAATTTTTGCTTCACCATCTTTAGAAATCGCCGTCGTATGATGTGATTCACAAGATGGATTATCTGGACATGGTTATCAACGAAGCACTTAGAATGTATCCCCCAGGATTTGCGTGAGTAAAGAACAACGATGTATTTTCTCAGTACTGAAAAACGTCGATTGGCTAGTCAATCAGTTTAGTTTTGACGTCTACGATTATGACAGTTACATTTCTGGTTAAGATAATGCTGCTACAGCTCTATAAATCTTAGTTTGATCGTTTAGGACCTTTTCCCACAAACGAGGAATTAATCGTTATCCCGCTCCATACATTTTGATCGTAAAATTCACCCCTTATATAGACTACTTGTTTAGCCATACGGGTTCGTCAACATGTACACAGTTTGATTTCTTTTTCTTTTAAAAAGCGGAGAACGGGTACACGATTTTAAAAACCCTCCGCATATCCAAAACTTCGTTTACACGGAAAACGAAGAAATGACTTTTCCAAAGAAGAGATTTTCGAAGGAGCTTAATTCAGCGGTTGGCTCGCTCTTTCCTCAAAGACGGTTGGCTCAGAAACGAACGATATCAAGGGGTTTTTTTTTTACAATATGTGGTTACGAAAGAGCTTTTAGTGGAAAACTGGGCCGCCTTTGGGGTAGGTACAGTAGACCCTCCATAGCCGGTAACACATGAGACCATTTGAAGCTGACGCTTCCCTTATGGTCCCCAGGAGTTATTGTGGACCTACAGGAAAGATCCTCCAGCGGACGGTTGACTGTGACCGTTTTATTGTTTCCTTGTAAGAAGCTTTTTCAAATATCTGACCTTGGCAACCCTGTAACCCAGGAATATCTTCAAAATCTTTAAGATTAAAAGTGAGACTTGTTTGGAACGTAACAATCGTCTCCTTTACTTTTCCATGATGAGACTTTTTTTACCATCCGGTTCGTCATTTGTCATTGCTTACAATGCCTCCATCTTGATCGTACCTTCTTTCCTTAGTCTGCAGAGAGATTGCAACGAGGCCTGTACCATCAAAGGAGTGAACATACCTAAAGGGCTGCCGATCCTGATCCCAGTCTATGCAATCCATCATGACCCAGAGATTTGGCCAGAACCTGAAAAGTTTGATCCAGAGAGGTGAGATACGCAGTAGACATAATTCGTTTAAGACACTTTGAAAGAGGTTGCTGAGGATCTCCATGAAATGATCTTTCCTTCTTCAATCATCTCAAGATGAAAATATTTCTTAATGTACAGCCAGCACGATCTTTCTAACTATTTAAAGGAAAGCTTCAGTCTAATTGGCTTTAAGTTGTTGGTTATACCGTCCAATTCTTAATTCTATCGCCAAACACCGAAATACTGGGAATATTTCAGTATCAGACAAAACATAATGTGAATATTTGGCTTTTAATTTTTCCGCGCGCTACCATTTTGGATTTCATCAGGTCATATGATTGCCCAATTATTTCACAGAAAAAAACGCTTCCGGACAATAAAGGCTGCCATATGACGACATAACATCCGAATTGGCGGTGCGCGGAAAATTTAAAAGTGAAAATTATAGGCGTTAACGATAATGTTGACAACAACAGCACGAGCCTAGTTTAACGGCCTTAGCTCCCACGAGTAGCTCAGTGGTAGAGCAACCGAGCTAGCTATTGGAAGGTCTAAGGTTCGACTCCTGATAGGAGCACTCGGATTTCCTTTTTCCCAGTATGCCAGTGTCGCTCACTGAATAATACGTCATTGTCAACAACTGAGGGGTTGTTGTTCCGCGATCCGGCTGGGTTTAGAACCCCGCGGCCTCCTGGTCAACCATTAACTCGACCACCTGGCATTCAATGCAGATTTCGACAGTTTTTTTCCAAAGTCAATATTCTTCTTATATTCTTTCTTGCTCTTTACGAAGATTTATCTCCCTAGCTCTTCTCGTAGCTGACATTTCATTTTTATTTTGGTTTAGGTTCACTGAAGCTGAGAAAGCAAAGCGCCACCCTTACACATTCTTGCCATTTGGCTATGGTCCTCATAACTGTGTTGGCATGAGATTTGCCTTGCTGGAAATAAAAATGACGCTGGTGAAATTACTGAAGAAGTACAAGCTGGAACGCACCGAGAAAACGGAGGTAAGTTTGAATAAAATGGACAGTGGAACAACAACAACAATAACAATAACTTTATTTATCCACGGTAAAAAAAAAATCAAAAAAAATCATCAGGCAGTGAGAAAACTTATTAAAAATTAACTAACACTAATAAAAAACCTATGGAGAACTAGTTATAAAGAGAAAATCAGTGAAATATAGGAGCTTGATGAGGAAATGAGAAGGTAGTGTGCCACAGAGAAAGAGCCGTAACAAAAAAAGAAAAAAAAAAAAAAACGTGTCGTGCTGATGAGGCCTAATGAGGCCGAAACAGCTGTCCGTGGTTGCCACTGGCCGTGTGTTATAGCAGTGCGCATGCGTGAGTAACCGGCCATATCGTGGAGTTGTATGGCGTGTGACCATTGCTTTCAGATGGTTTATTTGTCGTTAAGGCTAAGCATTCGAACTCAATTCAAACTTAAATGAATAGTTCTACCTAATGGATTTCTCGATGTCGAATCATGACATTTGTTTTCTTTCTTTGCAGGTTCCTTTAGGTTTTGTTGTTGGTGCCGTTCTCACTTGTCCTCAAGGAAAAGTCATGCTACGACTCTCACCGAGGGACTAAAACAAGGCGTTTGCTGCCATGTTTCATCTTAGACAAAGTGGAAGAAATCTGCAGTATGACTAACACTTATCATTTTCTTTTTCATGTATTTTCCAGTTATAACCTCACCCACTTATTGGGTCTGCTCAGTTAGCTGGGTGCGTTGTGTATAGTTCACCGATTTGTCCCCTTAAAAAGGTATGCCAAGCTCGGAAAAAATCCTTCTATTTTGTTATGTTTTGGTCACAACTGCAATTAATCAATCAATCTTTATTTGTACTCACTCTTGCTCAAAAATAAAATTACAACAAAAGAAAATATTAAAAGTAATATTGGAGTACTACACAAAATATTTCTTAAAGTAGAACAAATTATCACGTGATTTTCGATCGACGAACAAACCCTAATCCGTTGTTAGCAAGTTTTCAATCCGCATGGACAAAAAAACTTCCAAAACCTGGCCACTTTTTTCGAGCTTACCATTCCATTTCCAATTCAAAATTGGACCATTATTTTTACTTTTTCCTAAATATCACTATATTTTTGATTGTTCAAAGTGACACTACAAATAGCTAGATGGCATTACCCTTTTGACACTGCAACTAGAATTAGAGTCTATAAACCCTAAAAAAAATCGTCAATACTGACACGTATTATATTGTTATAGAACGTAGGGTAGCATTTCACCAGCCGCTAATATTTGTAACTTCGTCAGTCTTATGTAGCAGGGCTGGTTGTTGAAGAATATGACAATAAATTTGAGCCAAAGGAAGCCTTGTTTGATGTAATTTATTCAGTGTACTGTATCATATATTTTTTATTACACCTATAGAAAGATTGGAGATCTAAGCTCTTTTGAAGCAATTCATTTTTAAAAAATGTTAAAATTGTAAACCTTCCCTTGATCCTTTGTTTGCAGATCATATGTGAACTTGAATTTTTAAATCCTTTAAACCGCTGAGCGTCGATTTAAACGCGCTTTACGGGTGCGCAAATTAGTTTGGCAATGTGGGGTGTTTTTGACAATTAGCTAGTGTCAAGTGTGGTGGCAGCAAGAGAGCTTGGAATACACGCCTAAATGGGTAAAATGAAATCGGCAACATTGTTATAATTAAAGTTTTTTCCCATAAAAGCATTCCTGCGTCCTACAGTATTGAGGGGAGGGGGTTGGGCCAATTTTACACGTTTTGTTCGATCATGAGTATAGAAACCAAAGTTTTAAGAGTTTTTCGTTTTTTTCGCTAAACCTTTCCTACGGGCCATCTTTTTGTTTCTTTTCCTTCTCTTTTTGCTTTTGCTGCTTTTCGAGTACGGTTTTTCTTCCAACCTCAACTAGCGAATACATTGAGTTGAGCCGTTTTAGTAACAATGGAATCTTTTCAACAAAAATACTTCCGATATGTATAAGAAAACAGTGGAAGATATAACTGTTTCAATTATTTCTGTTTTAAGAGCGCAAGGAGAAGCAAAAGTGTAAAGGTAAACCGGCAGTTGTCGTCTAAGACACTTTCCACATTAAACCATGCACTGATGGCTGCAAAATGACTTTTAGTTTAGTGAACTAGCAGATGTTATGACAAAAACTGTTTTCTTTTAACAAAGCCAGAACTTCCTTCAGTTCTGTGAATTTTAATTTATGAAATACACTCACTGAGAATGGTAGGCATGCCGGAGCTAATGACCTGGTTTCTTTAGCATGAAGCAATTAGAATTATGGCCTCTTCATCCGTATGGGTTGTTAGTATAACACAGGTATATCGCTCCGACCATTTGTACACCTAGGCGGAGAGATGCGAAGTGGATCAAAGTAGATAAGAAACAACACGATGTTAAAAGCTGAAAGATTCGAAACGCCGAACCTGGGTACGAGGTTGCGCCCTCATAACGAGGTTAAATAAAGTGTATTCTGGTGACACCATTCAATGCTGAAGCATCGTAGGGAATCATGGGATTTTTCAGCTTTGAAAACACCGCCAGCCAATGAAATGGCGAATAAAAAGATGTAAGTGATGGGTTTAGAGTCAACAATTTTTCATTTTTCACTTGATTTCAAGGAGGCAGAAGGACAAAGGAACCATATTTTCAGCAAAGGCAACATTTAAACGAGCAAAGCTGAAATAGCAAGTGAGTAGATCTATTTTCATGTCAAGAAAATCCTATATGTTGATTGCCGCTTTTGAATGGTTTTATTTTTCGAAGTTTCTAAACCGAAAATTGAAAAAGAAATTGCTTACAACGAATTGCTACCGGAGGAAAGTAATTAGCAAATTTTCTGAAGCAAAATCAAAAATCCCACTACCATGTCACAAATTAAATATTGAAGGAAGATAAAGAATTTTCAAGATAAACTTTCTTTGACGAACGCTGTTCAGTTCTGTGAACCTAAATTAGCTTTTCGGCATTTTAGGCGTAAAGTGCTCTGCGACTAGGAACGGACGTTACATATCAGAACATCGAGATCTTTATATGAACTCTTTACTTTTAATAACACTCGAATCAAGGCTTTTCCGTCTAGATTTAGCTACAAAAAAGTCATGTGTTGACGGTTGAAAATTCCAGTTGCATAGTTTCGTTACGAACGGCCTTTGGTGCTATTAGTAATTTTGGTAAGAATAAGGAAGAAAATTCTCCAGGATTTGTTTACCTCACAAGCATCACTTGTTTTCTTAAATTCCCTCTACTGACAATTATTGTACTACTTTAGTTTTTGGAAGAAACAAAATGTTTGTGCCGATATACCGGCCATAAAGCCAAATACCCCGACAATAATCAAGTGAAGTGATGCGCTATTTAGCGGACCAAGAATTTTCGACATCGTGAAGAGAAGATTTGTTTTGAAACGGGAAATATTGAAAAATAAAAACGATGTAGAGAGGAGCGATTTTTTCCAGAATATATGTTATTTACTAAGATTCGCTCCAACTACTCTTGTTCAGGATAAGGACATAAGAAAAAGAAAGCAGTCTTTTCAGGTGTAGATTGACCTGTTCTGCTTTTGAAAATAACTCAAATGGTTGTTTCATTTAGCATGATAAACGAAATACTATGTTGATAGATGGATGTACAAACTGATAAAATAAGAAGTATTTCATACATCTGCGGGACCTCAACCACCTATCCTGTGAATTGCTTTTTCGGGTTAATGCCAAAACAACTTGCTTCGAGTCAACAACATATACATTCCCCGGCAAAAAGCAAGTTAAAATTGGCAGAATAAATAACGTTTTCTGGCTCATGAGAAAATAAGAGAGTTGATTAAAAAATTGTTTAGACGAGAATGCGAGGCTGACAAATTCGAAAATGATTTCAACTAGGTGAATTCGAACAAATCATTAGCATCCTCGATATGTTCATGGTGTGTTTTGTTTAAGAAACAATAAGCAAACTATATCGTAGCCCTTTAAGTATACAGAATGAATAGGATTAAATACTCATTTTATAATTGCAATAATTACTGAAAATACACCTTTTCTTCACAAGCAAACAATCTGGTACCTTAATCACAGAAATTAAAAAAAAAAACACGAAAAAAAGGTTTATTTCGTTTCCTCCATTTAAGCGATTTTGGTTTTGCAAACTGGCTCATGAACCTATGAAACAGTATGAAACATTTAGTTAAAATAAAAAAAAAATTGATGACATCTAATTTCTATTAACAACATTAACATTTATTAAATCCAAAAAATAACAAATTGAACTTACAACTTTATATGCAGTTTAGACTAAATTTTCAAGAATGGTGTACAAGTGGAAATAAAATCATGAAATATGTATGTAATAATAGTGCAATTTATTTAAATAGGGTAGCTACAATAACAGAAATAATTTTCAGCTAGGCCCTAAAAAAGAGATAAATAAGTAAACAAACACGTAACAATTTAATAATTGATGTCAGAACATCTGTGATTTCTCTCAAAAAAAGGATTTAAGATTCCAGTGAAATAAAGCGATGTTCATCTTTGTAGCTATGTCGTGCGACTCCATGGTGAAGCTGTCGTTGAAGAGGGAAATAGCGCAGTTGAAGAAAGAGAAGGACATCAAACGAACTCGGATGTCGGAGGTGTGCGCTGACTTGGTGTACCACTGTAAACGACACGCTGGCGAGGATTACTTGCTGTCATGTGCAAAGGGGTCTCCACACAAGCCACCTGGAAATGATCCTTATAAGGAACGTTCATCATGTGAAGTCATGTAAAACAAGTGCGAAATTTATCCCTAGCAAACAGCAAGGAATGATCTATTGGAGAACATTGAAATACTGTAAACGGGATAATTTTGTGTCAATAAAATTATGGATAACGGTCTTAGGTGCCATGCGGCTACTATATAGTATTAACTAAATAATACCTCTCTTGATACTATCCATAGAACCAGCAGGCAGGTAGCCTACGAACAAGCTCTCGGGAGACGGGGGGAGAGAAGGAGCGAGAGCTTGCACCCACGTCTCAAGAATTTGAATGCCGCCTCCAATACTCCTCAATAATGCTCCCCAGCAAGGCGTTTTGTGTACCATGTGACCGTTAGCTGCAAAGGGCTTAATTGACAAACAAAAATAGAGATCCCTTGAATTAATGCCAATCTACGTGTAGAATTTTACGCTGTCTTAAAGCAGTACCACAGCAAACTTCTCAACGGCGATAAAGAGAGTCAGTGAATGCTACAATACAACTATTTCGAACGTAAAAGATATTAGTAGCCAATTGTGTTAAGAAACTTTGAGGATTGGGAAAAATTAAGGGATGAATCTGAAATTCAAACTAGTCCACTAGTTTCAGAACAAAATTGGCCGTCTCATTTCCAATCGCTTTCCTCAACCCCCGATTACGCAAGTAACAAAAAGGCTCTGTTTTCTGACGAAACCAGTGTAGAGTGGTCCAATTCTTGAAGAATTCACCCTCTCCCCTTTTTTCTTTTTTTTTGTTTTTTCAGATTCTCTTTCTCTAATGTAGAAAAATGTTATTTAACCCATAAACGTAAGACTTGAACGTTTCAAAATTACCAATCGCACTTCTTGTGACGCATTTCCGCTGCTTACGTTTCTATGTTTATTTTGATTTAATTTTCCTTTCTTCTTACAAAGAGCTTTGACAGATTTGATGCAGTCTGAGTTAGATTTCAAGGAAATGTGGCATAAAATTCATCTGAATAAAAAGAAAATTGTGTATTCCGAGTTGTATTAACCTGATCACAAACAGACTTACGACGTGACAATACGCATGACTGCTACCACGGCATTACACACTAACACTAAATATAGTAATTACAAAGTCAAATTTATGCGCGTTAGCCGTGCTTAGTTAGTTAGGGCACGAGATGCATGACGAATTCAAAGCAGCAAGCGAGAACGATAACAGGCGAATCCACTGGTGAGAGGCAGCCTTCTTTGTATTTAAACATAACGTAACGTGTTGACTGGTTAATATACCCCCAGAATCCTTGGCCATTGCACAGTTTTGCACTGGATTTATTAATATTACAAGCGTAAGTACTCTGATTAAACACACAAACACTGGTACTTTTTATTGAGATGAAGGTAACATTTTTTACATCAACAGAACCAACGGAATGGTCCCCGTCACGGAGTTGAAATAAGAAATTACTAAATTCTTCAACGCGAGATAGAGAAGCGACAAACAAGTTTAATAGATTCAGTGCATATGACAAGTATAGAAACTGAGATATAGCCAAACGATGGCCAACTTTCTGCAAACAGTTTCAGCGTTTGTGACTGACCAGTGGATTACATTTGTGATTGGATTACTGATTCTTCTAATTTACCGGTATGTACGACGTCTCGATGAAATGTCTGATGTTCAGTAAATTGAGTTTGCAATAGTGGAACGAGAAGTAGTTTAAATAAGTCGGTTGTCACGCACTGTTTGAGGCTGTATTTTCCGTTTTGCTCTCCTGAAATGTCATTTATTTAATTATTTATTTATTTATTCATTCATTCATTCATTCATTCATTCATTCATTCATTCATTTTCATTCATTCATTCATTCATTTATTTATTTATTTATTTATTTATTTATTTATTTATTATTTGTTTAGTTAGTTAGTTAGTTAGTTAGTTAGTTAGTTAGTTAGCTACCTAGTTAGTTAGTTAGTTAGTTAGTTAGTTGATTAGTTCATTAGTAAGTTAGCTAGTTAGTTGGTTAGTTAGTTAGTTAGTTAGTTAGTTAGTTTGTTTGTTAGTTAGTTAGTTAGTTAGTTAGTTAGTTAGCAAGTTAGTTTGTTAGTTAGTTAGTTTGTTAGTTAGTTAGTTAGTTTGTTAGTTAGTTAGTTAGTTAGTTAGTTAGTTAGTTAGTTAGTTAGTTAGTCAGTTAGTTAGTTAGCTAGCTAGCTAGCTAGCTGCTAGTTAGTTAGTTAGTTAGTTAGTTAGTTAGTTAGTTAGTTAGTTAGTTAGTTAGTTAGTTAGTTAGTTAGTTAGTTAGTTAGTTAGTTAGTTAGTTAGTTAGTTAGTTGGTTAGTTAGTTAATCTAGATTTTTAAAGAAAAACTCGCTTCCTTTTTCCAGATGTTATAGTTGTAATACTCAAGATGGCATCAAGCAATTGTTCATAAATATCCACTCGTTTTACTGAACTCTGTAAAAGCCCGGAAAGGGTTTTCTATCTTCCGATAACTTTCAAGTTTGCTTTCCTTGCTTAGTTACTGTATTGTGCCTTACACTGTGTTCAAGAAATTGGGAATTGCTGGACCAACCCCGCTCCCTTTCCTTGGAAATGCAGGACGGACTATTTTTAATGTGAGTTGGCATTTAAGAGACCCTTATACGGTTCTGGCAACATCTTTTATTTGTGCTTTTCACGTCCCAGGAGACGTGAAGAGGAGAGACCCTGGGGACGAGGTTGGGCTAAAAAACAGCAAATGTATGGATTTTAGCCAGACGTTGAAGTGATTTGACATAACTCCACCAGAATTTGTCCGATTTGGACAGCGAAACTTCGTACAAACCTTTCTAGTCAGTCGTGAATTTACGAACGACATGAGAATATTTTTATCAATTAGACGGTATTCATATTCTCGGTTTTGGACTACAGTAGCTTGAATTGCACACGAGGCTTAAGAGCGGGAATCTCTTCCCACTCAAATACTTTTTAATATATTCCCCCGCTCCCCCGCAAGAGCCTCCATTACCAGCTATATCCAGTTCAATACCAAGACTACGAATGTGGTCTATTTACGAACTTCCTATTCTTTAAAATGGCCTAATTTTCGACGAGTTGAATGATGTAATACCTAAGAAGACAACAATTTTAAATTTTGAAAGTCTGCCAATTTCGAGCAGAGTTTCATAAATCCAAAGTGGCCAAAATCCCGTACATCTACATTTTATACCAGTCCACTTCCATTTAAAAATGCGCCGATTTAATTTCTTTATGCAGCCCAACATTGTTCCTAAATTGCACCTGGAATGGTACAAAAAGTATGGGAAAGTCTATGGGTATGTATAATCTTATATTTATATAATTGTTAAGAGTTTATACGTCATCTGACTGTCTTCCACTGAGGAGGTTCATAGCCTTCATCAACCATGAATCCCCAACGCTCAAAGCTATGTTCAAAGATTTTTAAGGTAAAAAGTCGCATTTAAGGTCGTTTTGATCATATTCCCTTCTGTCATAATTCACCTCATTGTTTTTTGAATGTTAGGATGTATTTTTTCCGTCTGCCTTTTCTGATGGTGGGTGATCCAGACATAATCAAAGAGATCCTCGTTAAAGAATTTCCTAAGTTCCACGATCGAAGGGTATGTAAATTTTTATCAAATTATAATTTACCAGATAAAGGCTTGATTGGTGTTCTTGCTTATCAATGTACTCCTAAGTACCATATCAATGCATCCACGCTCTCTTTCAAGAATTTAAAATGGTTTCGAACGTTCTAGGATCCTAATCATTTTGAATTTCAATACTATGGTGTTATTACTAAAGTAGGATACATATAGCTTCACATGCTAGTTAATAATAATTATGTTGTTCTATATTTCTGCACTTAGAGCATGGTGGAATTCGGCAGGCCTTATAACAAAATGTTATCCATTGTACCTGGTCAGAAGTGGAAGGACCTACGTACCACTTTGTCACCGACCTTCAGTGCATCTAAAATGAAGCAGGCAAGTGTTATCTGACTTTTCCTATCAGATAATCTATCGCTTACAAACTAAGGTGCAGTATAAAACAAACAAAGCTCCTTGGCTGAGTGAGACGGCCTGCAAACGTAAGATACTCCTCCAAATTTTGGGTTGGGTCTACCAACGACTCATCTGGTATATCTCTCTTCATATTGTTGAATAATTTTTTCGGTGAAATAGTAATCATGGTTAACTTTTACATCATGCATTTGAGTTTACATTGAAGAAAGTTTGGAGCAAATGTTTCGAATCGTTTGTTTCCTTGTAGATGATGTCATTGATGAATGAGGCCGTGGATTCATTGTTACGGAAGGTCGACAAGATTTCCAACACAGGAGAAATCGTTGACTTTCACAGGTTGTTATTAACTAAATTTGTTTTGCTTCTTCACTCATTTTCGATCGTGGTAATGTAAAAGATTGCCCAAAATTACGGCCGCATGACAAACTTTCTTGTATACTTTCAGCTGCATGGTCTCCAAATAATTAACTTTGTATTCTTGCTTTCTTTCTTTTAGATGGCTTCAGAGCCTTACTATGGATGTAATTTTGTCAACAGCATTTGGAGTCAAAGCAGAAACTCAAACTGTTGAAAACGATCCCATTACTGAACTCGCAAAGAAGGCTACGTCTCCAAAGCCCATTGTTGGATTGTGTAAGGATTCGCTCCTTTTCCTCGTTTTTCCCTTTAGTTCGCAAAACACTTTAATCTTTCTCTCGTTATCTAAGTATAGTACATTCTTTTTTCCGTCAATTTGAAAATAGATGACCTCCTATTTCTCTTCACAGTACAATTTACGTCCGGAGGTATGTACTTCATGTAGTGAGCTACGTGTAAGTGGAGGCTCCGCTCGGAAGGAATGCACTTTTTCACCCTGAGTAGTACGCGAAAGAGTAGCGAAATTTAAAAATATAGTATTTCAAACGAGAAGCACTTCACCCACGCCAAGTCTATAGGCCTTTGTTACCTAACCCGCCATGTTTTCATTAACCTTTATTTTTACAGTGATGTTACCATTTGGAGCAGAGTTGTTTAAGTACCTTCCAGATCCTTTTGACTTTGACAAGATTGGGTCCGTGGCAAAAAAGATAATCGCCGAAAGGACAAAAGCAAATGGCGGAAGCAAAGCAGGTGTAAGTTAAAGATTTTATTACTTAGTGAGTAATTAGCTCCATTTAAAAGACGTCTGAACTGGAAGCGATTGGGCCAAAAATGTGGAATGTGAAAATAAATTGAAAGCTTTTGAGTTTGTTTCTAGTGAGGGTAACAACAAACCAATGACGTCGACGTTTTCTCGCTTGAAATGCTTGATCCATATCATCGATTATAGATATTGGCAAAATTTATTCACCTATTACACGGATTTATGAAGAATCAGTACGTATCTCAACAATTGTTTAAAACCTTTACTTACAGCGGAAGGACATGCTTCAACTGATGCTTGATGCAAAAGAGGAGTCAGGAGGAGCGAATGTTGACAATGAAGACATCCAGGCCCAAAGTCTCATGTTCTTGCTCGCTGGATATGAAACTTCTAGTACTGCTCTGTCGTTTCTTTGTTATCACCTCGCCCTTGATACGCATGTGCAAGACAAACTGAGAGACGAGATTGACCGCATGTGGCCTGAAGACCAGGTGAACATCATAAGAAGGAATTGATAATGTGTAAAGGGACGCAGCAATTGTGAAGCGTACCGACAGTGTTAACTAAGGACTTTAAATGGGAAGTATCATGGGGTTTTTGATATCTTTTGTTAAAAATGATGAAATAAGACCCTCAATCAGCTGCCAAATAATTCTAGAATGACGAGAGGAAAGAAATCAACTCAATTCTAGAAAGGAACAACTCGTGATTTGTTCTAGCGCTTTTGGAAACAAAAATGTGAAAACTTGAATAACATTAGCTTTACATTTTTCAAGTTTCAATCCATACCGGCCTATTCTGTCTGTGGTCAGAGGCACTAATCGACAGTTCTATTGCACTGGGGTGATAATTTATAACAAACTTGACAATTATTTCGTTGTTTCTGCTGACAGACAAACATTTTTGGGTTTTGAAATGACAGCAAATTTGCGTGATACTTCTCCTTTAAGCAACCACGACGGCAACGCTGACGAAAACGTCGCTTGAAAATATAAATTCACGTTCCTTAGGCTACTTCGCGATTATTCCAGTTTGTTCAACTTGCATAATGTGGCTGTGCTTTGATTGCAAACCTTCTAACTGGTATACGCTTAACCACAAATAGCAACAGTATGTAATGGTACCAATTGGTAAAAATTTCTTATTACTTTGTAGGAATCACCGTCGTACGATGTTCTTCACAAGATGGTTTATCTCGAAATGGTCATCAACGAAGCTCTCAGACTGTATCCGCCAGCTTTTTTGTAAGTATACCGTGAACAAAATGCTGGTACTAATTATGTGTTCGATAGACCTACTATTCCGGAATAAAATACACTCAATAATCAAAACCAATCCCTTTCCTATAGGGAGGTGGGTCGTCTGCCTCTTACCCAACCATTGACCATTGCCCATTTTCAGACCCAAATATTTAAATTTCAGCACTCATTTTAAGGCCTGGCCCTGTCCATTTTCTAATATGACCCTTAAATCGCTGCCCATTTTCAAATCAGAACCCTCACTCAGAGTAACACGTTTCAAAAAACACGCCCCTTATTTTGCATTACGTAACCAATTTTGGTTCTTGCTTTAGCCTTCAGAGAGATTGCAACGAGGCCTGTACAATCAAAGGAGTGTACATTCCTAAAGGAATGCCAGTCATGATTACTTCTTATGCGATTCATCGTGATCCAGATATCTGGCCCGAGCCCGAAAAGTTTGATCCAGAGAGGTGAGATCAGTCCCACTGACGACGATATTAAAATGGCAGCAGTTATTGTTGTTAGTTGATGCTTGCAGCAGACCTGCACCTTTCAAAAGCTGTTTTTTCACTGGACCCTTATAACCTGTAGCTGCATTGTTTTTTTAGGGCTGGGAACATTGTTCTGTTGTTGGTTCTTTTGTCCTCTCGACCAACCATGTAAGACGTTACAAATGGTGCAGGTCACCCCGTTGCATGAGGCTTAGTCGAGAAACCATAGACAATGGCGAACTCACCAGGATACTTAAATTACGTGCCTCGGCTTCTAACGGGAGAACGTCTCCAGGGGGAGGGGGGTGTACTCCTCTGAATTCTCGGTAGAGGTGTGCCGCCCGGTTCTCTAAATCCTGACCCTATTCAGACCAAACCATGCCATTCTTCAGTTTGTGTTACATTTTCCACACCCGTTTCAGACCTGACCTCTAAAATCCATCACTCTCTAAACTCGCGCTCAAGTCAGTAGGACAATAACTACGAAGTGAAAACGTCTTCATATTATCACAATTACTTGATGCAAGCGACTTTGAACTTAGTCAACACTGAGACACTATTGACGGCCATAAACTTTTACTCTTTTTCTTCCTTGTAGTTTTTGGTCCTTCTATATCTTTTCATTCATCGCTGAATAAAAGTATAGCAGACTTTCGTTCACACTCAGATTTTCAGTTTTCTGCTCTTATTTTATAACTGTTTATAATTGTGCTTACTATTTTTTAGATGTTTTATAATAGGGGATTTCCGAGTTGCTGTGAACCTCATTAAGAAAGTGAGGCTAGATGCAAAGCTTTTCATACGAAAATTGGTTTTGTCTACTCATGAAAGAAAATATAATACAAACTTTGTACTTAGCCTCGGTTTCTATAATGAGGTTCAAAGCAACTCAGAAATGGCCTATTGTCCCACAGTTTCCCAATCCGTAAAAATTTTTGCCTTTGGATACATGATGTATGTTTATTTATCTTTCCTTTTGACAGATTCTCAGAAGCCGAGAAAGCAAAGCGCCATCCTTATTCATTCATGCCCTTTGGTTACGGTCCCCGCAACTGTGTTGGCATGAGATTTGCCTTGCTGGAAATAAAACTGACCCTGGTGAAATTGCTGAAGAAGTACAAACTGGAACGGACCGAGAAAACGGCGGTAATTTGGTTTCATTTGTCTACGGGAAAAAATCGGGGAAGGAATGGGCCGCGAGTAGTCCTTCGCTAAAGAAAAAAAAAAGAATCATTTCTACTTGCGTATGTTGGAATTTGTTTTCATCAAACGCATGGACATTTTGAGACAAAATCGAAGATATGACTGATGCATGTGGTTTATATCAACGAGGGAAATTGTTATTAGACGTGGCAAATTTGTCATTTTTTCTTCAAGGATTGATTTGCTCTTGTACAAGTTCACCTTTGAGCTTTTCATTGCTCTAAGGAAGGATTAAATTGAAACCGTGTTCAGGTTGCAATGAACTATGTCTCAATTGCAACAACCAATTTATCATTTAAAATATAATAACAGACAATTTTATTCAGTTCCAAGTGTTTTGCAGTCACATCTTTTCGTTATCTTGAAAGATTTCTGCAGTATTGAGCTGAATTGTAATCACGCTGAGGCCCGGGTAGCCATACATCCGTCATTTCACAAAAGCTAAACAGTCATGCGAAACTTTCTGTGTATATGCCTTTGAATACTGTCCCCATGTTCAAATAAAAACTAGTAATAATGAAAGAGAGTGCGTTCGGTGATCTCGATCCCAGGCTTTCTCTCTACTGGCCAGGCCGTGGGTTGGTGTCCTTGTGTGTCACTTGCTTTATTTGATTGTTTTTCTCCTCGCCGCCATGTTGGTGATGATGTCATCCGTCCCGCAAACTCTGCTGGGGGTGCCAGATATGCGAACCGAGATCCATTGATTCGTTTATATTGTTTCATACAATCTCCACTCAAAACACAATTAGGAGTGCGTTCTTTCTACGTCGAACACAATAATAATAACAATAACAATAATGATGATAATGATGACGGGCTAATTACATTTCCGCGTGTGTGTCACAGGAGTCATGCATTTCTTTCTCTTGTTCTTTGCAGGTTCCAGTTGATTTAGTTGTCGGTGCTGTTCTGACTTGCCCGCCGGGGCAAATCATGTTAAAGGTTTCTCCAAGACAGTAGAAGAAAGAAAATACGGAATTTATCATCGACTATGCTATTAATAGGCCATTTCACAGTTTTTGCTTAGTGACCTGGCCTTTGACTGGAAGCGAGGCTGGGGGTTAACATGTTTTGATACAAACCTCACTGCTTTTCATATGTAAATGCGAACTGGTTAGCACAAGGACAGCATCATTTACATATAAAAAGCAGCGAGGTTTGTATCAGAACAAGGTCACCCCCAGCCTCGCTTACAATCCAAGGCCAGGTCACTAAGCACACAACTGTAAAATGGGCTATTAAACCGACAAAAAAAATAAATAAAAGTTAAAAAGTTACTTAAGCTGACAATTGTTACAGTTTTCCTGACGTTTTATTCAGTGAGGAAATATTCTCATGAGATCTTTTTCATCGTTTCCTAATGCGTTTCCATTATTTTTCAACTTACTGTCAGGTACACGTCTTTTCAACCACTGTGAGGAGTGCTATTTTGTGTATTGACAATATCTTTATTGACGATATCACCATTACCCTTGACTGATTTCTTTAAAGTATAAATAAAACGAGTGTAAACATAAGGAAAAAATATTAGCTTATATCCCGGGGGGGGGGGGGGGTACTTGGGTTCAGTTTTGCTGGGTATGTGCCGCTGGCCTCTCAGAGCCCCTGCCCCATCTTTTTTGTGGCCAGTTATAGACCCCATCTTAGTCACTTTTTGGGAAAATGTAATTTTTGCGATCCCAACTAAGTCACTTTCTATTTATTTTTTTTTTTTCTTACCCCAAAAATCCGAAAATGTGCGACCCCATTCTAGTAACTCTACTGAAAATGCAACCCCATTTAGTCAATCCAGTCGTGAAAATGCGACCCCATCCAGCAGCACATCCCCATTAGCCTCTTATAAGGGAGTACCCCCCCCCCCGGGCCTATATCAGGCAAATACTATCATTAGCATAGACAAAACAAACTACATCAAATTAGTAAACTTTCAATGCAAAACAGTTCAAACGAAAGCAAACAGTCGCACGATAAGCTTTAGAATTTATTAAATAAAAGCCTGTGGTATGACCTTTGGATACTGCGAACAAATAACGATGCTCTTCTGTTAACTGAGCTATTCGCCGCCAAAACATTATCATTTGCAACTAATCTCACAGAAAGAAAGAACTTGAGCTCAACCATAAACATAAGGTACGAAAATAAAGCGTATTTATCTGAAACATGTTGCTTGCATTATTTTGCATATTTCAAAATAATTCTCTCGCATATATGTATGTCAATTGGCGAAAAAGAGTTACTTGTATCATTTTCCTTTTGTTAATTATACAACTCGTGAAAGTTTGGAAGAAACAGCTGAGGATAGAATACTAGCTTAGTAGCAAGTGTTTCCATGGAGTTTTATACGCTTTTGGCTGTTTGACGGTGCGGAAATTGTTCCGTGCAGCATAGTCAAACGCACAATAGCGAAAACGCACAAAAAGCCATGGAAACGGTTTGCCTTTGACCGGCCTTGCTTCCACTGGCGGCTCGACTTGGTCTCCTACACAGTTTTCATTACATAATGTATATTGCCATAAATCCATAGAAACACGGAAAAAGTTCAATTTAGATTACGTAATCCCATTCAACTGAGAAATAAACACAATGAATTGGAAGTTGTGGTTTTCAGTGCTAGAGACGTCAGAGAAGGATTATCCGCCTGGACGAACCTGAGAGAACATTTTAACTTCGTTTACATAAAACTACTGACATTAGACCTTATCCTTAATATTCCTCTGCATATAAATACGGGAAAACAGATGAGGAGAAATATAAGGTGAATTAGGCGTCCGTACACACACAGTTGGTCCCGTATTATACTCGAAGGATCAACTCTCACACCCGTCTGAACGAATCATACGTCTGCAGCATATATTGACCAATATTTTTAATCTCGGAAGGATGATCGAAACTCGCACAAACAAGTCGACCACACATGGTGCGTTAACTAAACCGTTTCCCCAATGTCGTTATTAGCATAACAGTGTAATTTTAATATTGTGGCCACTGATTATCCGTTTCAAACATAAATCAACCCGCCATATCTTTAATTTGGACACCGGTTGGTCGACCACACGTAGCGTATTAAACCCTTCTTCCACGATTAACACAACGCCAGAGCACGGTGTCTTTTACGGTTGTAGACATGGGGCTTCTTTAAATTCGTTTTCCCAGAGCCCAATTGAATAGTGACCTATAGTCACTGAGGTCCTGAAGCTGTTCGAACATAGCAGAGTCCACCGTGTATTAAAATGAATACCTAAATGATCAGCTGAGCACGCAACTTTTATGTCTATAATTTTACACAAATTTTACACTTGCTTCCCTGAAAACAAGTAATTTTCATTTCATTCATCGAAGTGATATCAGTTAAAAACGTTAACTAAAGTTAATGTTATTGATAAGCTGCTTCGTGAGTGAGTATCAATTTAATACTCAGTCACATCAGAGACGTACCATGTTGATCGAAATAAACAAAAACCACCGTCGCATAACACGCTCTTTGAGACTGCGTACTGAGTAAAAAGCGATTAAAAGCTATTTATACATAACTTTTAATTAATATTCAGTTTATAAAAACCTTTTTTACTAACAAAAAATTTTCCTTGGCGAAAGTTAATCACTTTTGAATCCGCGATGGACCCTTTTAAATAACAATGTTTGTTTATTATTCTGATACAAACCATCCTCGGAGATCCAGGGGCAGATAGTTGGGTCAAAAGGAAGTCGAAGCGGCTAAGTTTAGCCGCTTCAACTTCTTTTTGACCAACTATCTGCCCCTGGGTCTCCAAGGATGGATAAAAACTGCCCAGTGTTTTAAAATGACTGTAACATACTTTGCCATTTTCGAACTTTTTTCCGAATAAATATAAAGTCACGGAACAAGCAGGGCCGTGGATGTCCAAAGTCCGCAATTTGAATGACTTCGTTTTGCATGTCACAATTTACAATGACGACAGTATTGGTTACCTAAATCGTACAATAACCGTGCGATAACCGATATTGCTTGCATTACGTATTTGTCGGTTAGTCACCGTGACTCAGCATATCTTGGAATATTAATAAGCATATATTTGCTTCTGGACCGATCACAAGCGTGCACGCGTCCCGCAGAACGTTCCGTGCTAACTTCAGTGAAAATGGCGAACCGTACCAAAGCTTCTGAACAACTTGACGAATATGCCAAGAGCAAAAAGGTAGGCGAGATTCACATGTTTAGACTGTGTAATTTCAAGCATTTGGTCCTCAGCGACTCGAGGTCTCGATTTTTGCGTAACGTGTTCCTGTTTTCAGTCAGCGGACACAATTGCAAAGCCACGAATGTTCAGCGCTCTGATCAGAACACTCGCGCGTGCTGTTGATTCAGTTTAGTATTTTCGAGTGAAATCTCGAAGGATTTATCGGATTTGTACTGTGGCAATCGATATGAGGAATTCAGTGAAGCTTAAACTGAAATTTTACTTTCTTTTAGTTTAGAAGAAACAAATACAAGATAGTTTGTGTTTGCCTTTCGAGGCTTGATGATCTGACATGACTTCCCATAAACGTACCCTGCGGTATTGCAAAATAAAAACAAAAATTGTAAATGAACAAAATCTCCATATATTTGAGAGCAGAAAAACATCTGCGTCGTGATCATCAAAACGTTTTAACCAGGCTAGCCAGGACAGTATGTACTCCGTATTAAGTCGTTGCACGTTTATCATTTATGAGCAATCCTGCATCAAAAGTAGCCTTAAAGAAATTTCTAAACTCAGTTTGTTACGTATTTTGAAATGTATCTTTGCATTTAATTATTATTACCACGGCGGACATTTATTGATACCAGCATATCTTGACGGATTTAGCCCAGATATTTTATCGATCTTTCGACTAACAATTCCTGCAGGAGTTTATTTACATCTGTTTTGCCAAAGTTTCAGGATTCGCCTTGCTAATTTTACCATGTTTTGCGGTGAAACAGCTTATTGCGAAATTTATGCAAACCAGTGATTTTTTACAAACTTAAGATTCCTGGATGCCACAAAAACAGTGTCACGCTATCGGATAGAAATTAGCATTTCTGGTTGAATTTGGGAAAATACGAATTTTTGAAGTCCGTGCTTTTCTGTACACATCAGAAGACGGTAAGCGTCTGGCCTATAAATTTTAAATACGTCAAGCAGGACACTACAACTGCCCAAGCATGACTCTAAAATTCCAAACCAGACTTTTCGTAGTATTAGCGGAAAACAATTTCCTGAACAGGTTGCGCAATTTAATATCTGCTTCGTTGAATAAGCGTTGAAGCTTTTGGACCACACAGCGGACTATGACGCTTTGCTAGCTGCGAACGTGGACCTATTTTTCGGCGGAGAGAAGCGACAGCCGAAAATACGTCTGCGTTCGCAGGCTAATTACGCTTTGCCGGAGGGCTCGACCAATATCTAAGTTTTTGGGACTCAGTCGGGGGAGGGGCGGGGGTGTGCTTTCCATTAAAAATATGAATCAAATTTTTTAGGACAAGCGTTGACAGAAATTTGTGGCAACTAGTTGGATTACGCGTTCACTGACCAACGGCTAGAAATTATATTTCTGCATAAAATTGTATCATGGAGAACGATTGCGGAATACCTTTGGTTTCCACGGTTCCTAACTGTGCAATATCAGCTATTTTTAGAAAGCATTCGCATTAAATAAACATTTGGAATTTTTCGAACCGACCGACAGAAAAGTTCCTTCAGATACGGTAAAAACTGGCAAGAAAATACCGAGAGAGGAGAGCGCTTTCATTGTATTTTCAAGCTATCAAGCCATGCTTTATCCAAACAACGCTACGCGAACCCTGAAACTGTGATTGAAACAAATTCTTTTAAGGTTGATTTCGGAGATATTCAAACCTGGGAAGAGATATGTCAGTAAAACGTTTTATGGAAAGTGGGCAATAATAAAATTGATTTTTAAGTTTCTATCCTTTCGTTTGTAAGTTTGCAAGAACGTTGACAGATAATTTAATACATGGAAAAATCAAGTTGATAAAGTGTCTCCTATCCCATCTGGATAAAGCTTTTATAAGTAGGACCTTTGCTCAGATATCATCAACTTAAACGTTTATAATATTCCAGAAATTGATTCGTACGAAAATTATTTGTCATCAGATTCCATACAAACACTGCACGAGGGTCTGAATCTGTCTCTTTTTAGGGGTTATCTTTAAAGGAAAATTATGAAAACTTATCAGAAAGTTCAGCTATTGTAGTTATATTACAAAGAAAACAGTTCGGTGTTTATTTAGGGATGGGTTATTTATCGAGTTACAAGTTGAGTTTGAGTTGAGATTGATTTTTCCATTTTTGACACTTTTTGGATATAAAAGTTAAGCAAATGGCAATTTGAAGTCATCTGGGAGACAGCAAAATCTTTAACATTTTCTACACGCTCGAAGTAATGTACAGCTGATTCAGGAGCTTTTAATAAATCAAATAGCGACCAGCATAACCTTTATGATGGAATATTTCATGCAGTAATTTCCCATGGATTTTATTATTCTTTTATAAATCTTTATTTTTATTTTCATTAGTTATGTGACTTTGTTTTCAATGATATAATTTTGAGATATCCCGAGTTTGATGCTCTTAATTTGTGAACAAAATAAAATATTATTTCTCTTTAATAACATTGACCCTTATATCTGTAAAAAAATATAGCTTATTTCATGTTTTTAGGCTTTTCAGAAGAGGAAACAAAGAACGTGATTGTATTTCAATGCTATTAATTACAATCACTGCTATGTACTTTTATTTATTTTTATTTATTTTTTTCACTTTTTTTTTTTTTTTTTTGTGGAATACCATCTATGTATATGGGAATGCAAATAAATTGTTGTTGATAAAAAATATATATAACAGTAACTTTCCCAGCAGTACCTGAAAGCAAAACGGGGAGCGAGGCTATCCAATTTATGTTTTTTTTCGTAGCCTAGAAATAAAAGAGCGATCGTTTTGTAATCACTGTGTAATCGATCTTGAGTTGTATGACTGCAAGTGTGAAATAATTGTGGGGATCAAGGCGCAGTATATCCACGTGCACACTCTCACAGCTTTCGCCTCTCCAGCATTTAAAATCGAAGAACTTGAAGTTTACTCTAGTACAAAATTTACCCTCTCATAACGGACCATGACAGCTCATCAGGCCCTGTTTACATGGTGGTAAGAAAGAACATCCTCCTCTAGTTTTGTTGTTGTTGTTGTTTTTTGTTTTTGTGTTTGTTTTTGTTTTTGTTGTTTTTGCCGTTTCGTTTTCATGAGAGGTAGGGTCATCCTAAATTTTGCTCGCTAGGGTAACCCTCCTCCGGAGGCCGAGGAGTTTGAGGCTCTTCTAAAGTACATCAGAGAATTCAGAAAATCAAGTTTGAGTTAAATGGTGTGGATTTTGAAGCCGATTTGTTCACCGTGTACGCTGAAGTACGCTGCAACGTGGCAATAGATTTTCGCCGAGATTTCGGCCCCTGATTTAACCTTATCATGGCCCTTTACATTCAAAGGAAGATTATCTTTTGACCCTTCAAGGAGGGTGACCCTGTCTCCAAGCAAACAGGGCCTGATCGGATTAAACGGCACTGAGACTGAATAAAGAAAGTAATGTTATTATTCAGTGAGTGACACAGGCATACTCGAAAAAAGGAAATCCAAGTATCAGTCTTTCGCAATCACACAAGGCGAAACTTGACCTGAAGTTTGACCGTTCGTGACAAAGTAAACATAGAAGCCCAATATTGTTTCATCCGGTTTCCGACGTCAATTCTTCTTTCAGCGCCGCTCTTTGTTTGTTTCTTTATAACTTACTTTTGCCAGACCGCTCCTCAATTTTGAGACCCGTGGCCCCATATGGCCTGACTGCACGCGATCAGTTAAAACTAATAAGAGCAGCTTTATTTCACTCTTCTTTGCTTTTCTACCTGGTGGTTGGTATATTGCTACAAATTAAATGTGACGTCCTTTCCAAAGGCATAGAGGGATTAAGGGGGGGGGGGGGGGATATGAGCTGAAATGCACATTGTGTTGGAAATGTAGGTTGATACATGGTAAATGATTTTACCACTCTTTCAAAAGCTGCGTCAAGGGCCTTACTGAGTTTTCACCGATTATATAAGATCAGCCGAGATCAGTTATCCAAAGTCACAAGGAAAAACGTACCTTTTTGCTCATTTTAAAGATATGAAATGTGAAACGCCAGTCTAATTAATGCGATCTTTAACCACTATGTCCCATTTGTGTAAGGCAAACAACTGTAACTCTCTCATTCAGACTCAACTCAAACTCAACTCAACCCCCCGTTAACTCGATCGTTATCCTGTCTCGTTTTTTTGTCTATCTTACATGTAGTTGTTGTTGTGGTGAATACTCTGAATATAATACTTCATATCATGCGTGACAGTACAAATATCAAGCCTTATTATGTGTCGATGGTGTAAACAGTTTGACGTACAGGGGCGTAACGGAAGGCCTTAAGCTTCCATTTCCAAAGTTTCAAGTTCCACGTTGAGCGTAAGTAGTGCAGATTTCAGGGTTTGTATACTTTGAAGATCTAACATGGCCAATAGAACAAAGGCATCTGAACAGTTGAGCGAATTTGATAGAACAAAGAAGGTATGTGAGAACATGTTAGTGGCTTTTATTAACTCAATACCTCTCAGGAGCGGCAGCGAAACGTGTGCTAGCCTACGGTTTTCCTACCCTGAGCAGCTCAAAAGATACGCATGTCACCGAAACTTAAGTGATTAAGTTCCGCTGAATTCTTGGCTATTTGATGTCAGAGCGGGATCGCCTATTTACCGAGTTACAAGTTGAGTTGAGTTTGAGTTAAGATCAGCTGATTTTCCGTTTTTGACACTTTTTTGCACTTACAAGTCAGCAGCAAATTTCGATTTGCGGCTAGTGATCGGAGAGACAGGAAAAGAGCATTTTCCACACGCTCGAAGTAATTTGCATAAGATTCACTGAAGAGCTTTCAAAATAACAGATCAAATAGCGAATAATATAACTTCTACAATAGAATGAAATATTTATAATATTTATACCTTCCCGTGCATTTTATAATCAGTTTTTTCATTTTTTTTTTTTTTTTTCATCAATTGTGTGACTGTATAAACTGATCATAATAATTTTTCCAACAGTAGCTGAAAGCAATGCGGGACTATCTCGGAATGAAACAATAATTGTTTTGTAATTACTGTACAATCCATTTACGAGTTTACAACCGCAACTGTGAAATGATTGTGGGGGAAAAAGCGCAGCAATCCTTCACTCTCAAAGCTTTCTCTTGTCAAGAGTTGATCGAAGAACTTGAAGTTTATTCGCGTACACTGTTTTTCCCTCCAACACTAGACACTACACTCTTACCTCTACGGCACGCCTTGAATAAATAAATTATGATTGGCTTAAACAAAAGTTACAGACAAAAGAATAACAAAAGTACAGTCTTTCGCAATCACACAAGACGAAGCGTGGACTTTACCATGTTCACGGATTCACCTCCCAGGCAAATTAAATGGTCTAAAATGACTTTGACAGTCATTGACAAAGTAAACACAAAAACCTAATACTATTAGGGGCATTGTGCATATGCCACATTATTGACAATCAAATCCAAGCAGCATGCAGGATGTTTATCCCATGAACCTAGTTTAATGGCCTTAGCCCCCAGAGTCTCCTGTAGCTCAGTGGTAGAGCATACGGACTAGTAATCGAGAGGTCTTAGGTTGGACTCTTGACTGATAGATGCACTCGGATTTCCTTTTTCCGAGTATGCATGTGTCACTCACTGAATAATACATCATTCTTACTACCTATCCAGTTTCCGACGTTTGTTACTCTGTTTAACTTTTCCGGACCGCTCCTCAATGTTAAGACGCATTGCCTAATTAACTGTACGCAATCTTCTAAGCAATTATGCCAGCTATATATTTAGGGGGGAGGAGCGGGTGGGAGCAAAAATGGTTTGTTTTTTATTTTTCTTAGCTTTCCTACTTAGCGGTTGGTATATTGCAACAAGATGCGACATCCTTTCGAAAGGCACGGAGAGAAGGGCGGGGGAAATGTGAGCTGTCATGCACAATGTGTTGGAAATTTACGTTGATACAAGCTAAATGCACTTTCTAAAGTTGCTTCGAAGGTTTACTGAGTTTTCACCGATTACATAAAGATCAGCCGCGAATCGTAAAACATCAGTTTAACTTTAACCTCTATTTACCATTTCTAAGTAAAGAAACTGTAACTCAAACTCAACTCAACCCCCAACTCGATCGTTAGAACTCTTTTTTCAATAAGCTCATCCTTTGACTAACAATTTAGCGACTTTTGAACCGTAATTTTGCTCCGTATGTCATATAAGACACCTACTAAGGGTGTTAAAGCAAAATGAAGTCTACAAATCTAGAAGAGGTCGTTGTTCTGTTTATTTTTATTTGGTTAGTTGTTTCTTATTGTTTTTGAAATGATGCTAATGACCCAAACCGCCCACCGTAAGATTCGGTCGTGTTTTTACATCAATCACCAAGATACATGAAGAATAAGATTGTCTCTCTTAATTGATCCACAAAAAAGTCCAAATAAACGAGCGAATTTATTGTTGCCCTTTGGAAAACGTTTCCCTTTAAAGCGGCACTGTCACAGCGATTTTGCTGTATTTGGTCACAACTTTTCAAATATTTGACACCTGTTTTGTAGCATGAAATTGCTCTTACAATATCGCGAAGAAAATATTAAAGCTTTTCTCGTAGCAAGAACAGCCATAATCAATTTTTAGCGACTTCTCTAAAATGCACACTCAGAAGAACTCGAGGAAATTGACCAATTTCTTCAAGTTGCAATTCATTACCATCCTAGCTATCCGCAGCCAAACGTAATTAATAGTAGTTTCTGTACACTCAAGTAGGGTTATTGTTAACAAAACTCAACCATTAGTTCAACGATTCTATTGAAACAAATACGTTCTTTACCTATTCATGGTGACAGTTTAATACGCCTACACCATGCCTACACTCACAATGAATTTGCATTGACCTGTCAAGTGAAACGTATCAACATGCATCAGTGTCCGTCAAGGGGATATATTGTCGATGATATTAGCGGGCAAAATGAAGCCGTTTTGTTGTGCGAATGTCACGCGTCAGGGAGCTTATGTGTGTTAAATTTTTAATACTTTCATGAAAATGTCAGAAAAGCGTTTTCTTGATTAAGGTACCTGTTTCACATGCGTAACGGACAATTAGACTCATCCATGGATCATGCGCAATGATAATCCTGCTTTGAATGGCATTGTTCAAAGTAAATGCCTGTAAATGGAAAATTCGGCTAACAACAGGATGAACGTTTTGGGCCTATGTATTTTTTGCCTTTGTTTGCTGTTGAAACTGTCTTTTAATACGAGCTTCAGTGAGCGTTTAGTTTGTGTTGTGTGTCTCGGATAAGGACGATATACTTTTAAGGTGACTTCTCGCAACATTTGTTCCTCCACACACTGTTCAAAAAGAGTAGGGGGACGTATTCCCCGGTGTGGTGGTCTATCTTTATCTCTGACTTCATCTGTCTTTCACATTCATGTGACGGTTGGGTGGGTGGGTTGGTGTGTGAGTGAGATTAAAATATGGACTGATGGTGCCTGCCAATGGTGCTTACAGTGTTGACGTCCGATCACACCCCACAGAAGAATTGTAAACCATCATAAGATACATGATATTTGCGGTATATAAATATATTACCATTACCACTAAGATGAAACGGAGTACAAATTATTTAAACTTTATTGTGCGTGGAACTCAGTAACGCTACTGACACTACCGTAGTAAGACTGGCTAGTCTGGTTTTAGGATTTTGCGGATTCACATAAAATCCAAATTAGAATCTCGTCATTTTTTAAAAGAAGCCTTTTTTTCGATGAAAGTGGATTCTGTCGGTTGGTTGTGAAAGATTCCCTCACGTCTCTGTCAGAAGAAATCAGTTTGTGTTAAAGTGCATGTCAGCAGATTTAAGGTTAATAAGAAATCATTGTAGTCCCCAGATGTCTGCACAACTGGAAATGGAGTTCCCATTGATACCAAGACGGCCACCATGACGGTGGGCCCCAAAGGACCTGTCCTGCTTCAGGACATCCAGTTTCTAGATGCAATGAGCCACTTTGACCGAGAAAGAATCCCTGAGAGAGTGGTGCACGCCAAGGGAGGTGGAGCATTTGGTTACTTTGAAGTTACTCATGACATCTCCAAGTACTGCAAGGCTAAGATCTTTGACACAATTGGAAAGAAGACTCCGTGTTTGGTTCGCTTCTCAACAGTGGGTAAGTGGATTTGGATACATCCCATACAACCATTAACATTAAATGCTATTTCCTAGGAGAAGTCTAAGTAAATCTTGAAATATGGTTGTTTCTTTGTGTGGTGTAGTGACGTATTTTTATCGGGAGTCATAAGTAAACTTGAGGCTCGACAAAAAAGCGGGTTGTTGTTGTTGTTGTTGATGATGATGATGATGATGACGACGACGATGATGATGATGATGATAATGATGATAATGATGATGACGACGATGATGATGATGATGATGATGATGATGACGACAACGACGACGACGACGACGACGATGACGACGATGACGACGATGACGATGATGATGATGATGATGATGATGATGATGACGACGACGACGATGATGATGATGATGATGATGACGACAACGACGACGACGACGACGACGATGACGATGATGATGATGATGATGACTGGATGATAATGATGTCATTGATGGCAATGATGATGCCAATGTTGATGCCAATTATGATGGTGACGATGATGACGATATGACATGCCGCACCGATATTGTGAAGCACTATAGATGTACTGTGACCTGTACTTGACAAATTTCATTGGTGTCTTTTAATGTATAGGTGGAGAGTCTGGGAGTGCTGACACAGCCCGTGATCCTCGTGGTTTTGCCATGAAGTTCTACACTGAAGAAGGAAACTGGGATCTTGTTGGAAACAACACTCCAATCTTCTTTATCAGGGACCCTATCCTTGTAAGTTTATTTATTCTGCCAGTTCAAACCCTAAATTTCCCTTTATTCAGTAGCCATTTGGGGTGATGGGTTGGATGAAAACAACACGTGTAAAAAAAACGTAAGATGCATTTTTCCAAGCAGTGGAGATGTTTTGATAGTATTCCTAAATTTATTTTTTTTGTCCTTTTCCTCTACGCAGTTTCCCAGCTTCATTCACACTCAGAAGAGGAATCCTGTCACTCATTTAAAGGTAAGTTGAAATGATTACGAACACATAACAACAGACCAGACCACGCTAAAATGAACATAATTTTAAAAAGGTACGGCGGCATATTTGACCCGAGCAATTAGGAGAATGTCTGCATCATTTGATTCACGCGAGTTTGAAGATGGATTCCGCTGCAAATATTTGAACGCCTTTCTAAAAACGAACGAGGATACTATACAATTAATCGCACGATCTTATCGTCCCATATGGCATGAACGGTTCGTGACGCTTTAATTTTCTACAAAAACTGGGAACTCTAAAATGGCGAAATTTTTAACAAATTCGCTAATATCAGGAGTCGCAAAATTGTTTATACCTTCTAATGCAACCAGCGTGGCAAAGTTGTCACGGTTTTCAATTGATACCAGGATTGCTTTTGAGTTACTCCTGCTAAATATAATAGTAATTTGGTATTATTTTTATTCCTCTGGCAAATATTTTCTTTTAAATGTAAAAGATTTGCAGTATCGCTAAGATATCATTTCAATTCGGGTGCCTGGAAACAGCCATCTCCAATTTTATTTTCAGGATCCTGATATGTTCTGGGATTTCATTACTCTGCGTCCTGAGACCACTCATCAAGTGTGCTTCCTGTTCAGTGATCGCGGTATTCCTGACGGATATCAGAACATGAACGGATATGGAAGTCACACCTTCAAACTGGTGAATGACAAAGGGGAGGCTGTCTACTGCAAGTTCCATGTCAAGGTATGGGGAAACCTGAACATGGAAGTGAAGAAAAATAAACAAATGACAGTAAAATACGTAGATATACATACAATCCTATTTTTAGACACAATGATGGTTTATAGAGTAAAGAATTGAACAATTGTCAAATACTTGTCAAATGTTCGTGGCTAGTCTGATGCGGGGTCTGACGAGTTTGCCCATAAATTCTGAAGGTCTCTGAAGAGTCTGTTGGCCGAGACGAAACGCCGCGTCAGACTAGCCACGAACATTTCACTAGTGTTTGATAATGGTTTAAACATACATGTACACCTGCTCGTGGGGTCCTGTTTTATCTAATGCTTACTATTACTAAAATTAATAAGACATTCATCTTTCAGTGATTTTTATTAAAAAGATTTAAAGTGTGACATTGTCTTCAGCTGTGTTTGTATTGACAGACTTTTAAAATCGAGTTCCTTAAAAATTCATCTTTAGTCACCTGGGAGAAAATTTTATTAAAGTTTTGGGAGTAATAGTTGGATGCTACGTTCCACAACACAGCCCCTCTATTAGCCTGCGAGTAAGCTCTCTTGGGGGTGGGGGCCAAGAGAGCGTGCTCGCAGGCTACACCCCCTATGTCTGATAGGGTTCATCATGTAATACGAATCTGATTTAGTTAAAGGAGAAGTATCACGGGGATTTTGACCTCTTAATGTGAAAATGGTGCGACGATACCTTCACTTAGTTACAAAATAATTCTATAACATCAAGGAAAAGAAATTAACTGAATTCCTGAAAGAAAAAAATTATGACCTGCTCCAGTGCATTTTGGGAACGGAAATGCGAGAACTTGAAAACAATCAGCCTAATTTTTTTCAAGTTACAGTCCACTCTAACCAACCCAGTCCAACTGTGGCCAGAGACACTCATCGATAGTCGCAGGACACTGGGGTGATAATTTACAACAAATTTGAGCAATACTTTTAGATTTCTATTGATAAGATGACGTTTTGAAGCTTTTGATACAACACCAAATTTCCGTGATATTTCCTCTCAGTAGCTTTGTTATTCCAAAGGTTAACGAAGGTCATTCTCAGAGTGCATTGAAGCCGCGGTTAATGGATTTGATTATGTGCCATTCATTGTCATGGAGAGGAGATATCTTTAAAATAATTCAATGGTTATTGTATTGTAATCTATCTAATTTACAGACCGACCAGGGTGTAAAAAATCTCCCTGCAGACAGAGCTGAGGTGTTGGCTGGTTCCGATCCAGACTACAACAACCGAATGCTTTACAATGCCATCGCCGATGGAAAACCTGTAAGTTTTCTAGTGTCAGTGCATCGGTGCTAGTGTGCCATTTGCTCTTGTTGTTGTTATTACACAAAAGTGATTCACTGAAAGTCATTATATCAAGTGGTAAAATACACAGGTTTCGCAGTTTCATTTGCTCGAGTCCCGTCCCACCCTGAATTTTTTCAGTTTTTTTTTTCTACTGGAATTGCTAAAATCACTACGAAGATTGTTTTTTCTCTGTAGGTTCTTTTCAATATTGTTATCGTTCAATATCGTTCAAGGCATGAAAGGCATACTAACAAAAACATTTTGCATTGGTTTCTTTTCAGCCATCGTGGACAATGTCTCTCCAAGTGATGACCTTTGAACAGGCTGAAAAGTCCTCGTTTAATCCTTTTGACCTTACCAAGGTAAAACTACACTGAAAGCTGCTTTTTAATATATAGTAAAATAAGTTTGAAATGAAATGTAATCTTTCCTATAGCTGTATACTTTCCCTTCTCGAATTATGGGTTCTAGTTGTTTCTTGAAACGTTCGAGGTTATGAAATTTTCAACACGTCTTTCATTTCTCTCTCCCACTACTTCTAAATTGGGGTATAATACATAAAACAATATATGTGAATACGAGCTAACAAATGACCTTCTCTTTAGCTCACCACGAGGTTTTGTATTTCAAGTGGTCAGTAAGTCGTGTGTTCACACTGTTTAATATGTTTTGTTGTCGTAATTGCAGGTTTGGCCTCATTCTGAATATCCTCTTATCTCTGTTGGTAAGATGGTGCTCGATCGTAATCCAGCCAACTACTTTGCTGAGATAGAGCAGAGCGCTTTCAACCCTGCCACCATGGTTCCTGGAATTGAAGCATCTCCGGATAAAATGCTTCAGGTAATACAAGGTCCCTCCCTTGTACCTCTACCTTTTCTCCTCACCCATCCAAATTGAAATTACTACAACTAATTCACAACGCCGTTTCCATTCAAAAGGGCGAAATCGTAAAACAAAAAAATCAATCAAACAAAATTCAATAGGAAAACGGCAACGAATTGGTCGATTGGAAGGTCTATGTAACAGAGCTGAACAGATTACTCATCAAGGGACTACGTCAGATGTTTTTAATAACACTTTGAAAAGCCAAAGGTCACACTTACACCGATGAATAGTAGTCCAGTTTAGTCGTTCTAGCAGTGCAGTAAAATTATAGGAAGTGTCTTTAACCACGGATGGCGAGAATGGATCGGTGTGGATTGGAATGTGAAACAAATGGCCACTTTCTTTAGATTGTTCCTATGTGTCGCAGAAATGTCGATAAAACTGATCGTTTTGGGTCCTTTGAGAAAATCACCTGTTATCTTTCACCTGGTAATTCTAGGAGCATTTTATGAACGTCAAAGGTATTTAGTTTCAGTTTCAGTGCTGTTTTGACCAAAATTATTTAAAATATCCACGACAAAGCCCCTTTATTAGCTTGACATCTACAATAGGCTCTTAATTGACTTGAAGCTCCAATAATATTTAGGTTATGCTAGGAAACATTGCTAGCTATACCCAAAAATATCATTTTTCCGTGTGTGAAGGTCATACGTATGTTGAAATAACTTCATTTCGGAATTTTTCTCAATTAACCATCAGAGCCTCATAACAATAAAAACACAGATTTAATTGATAATACTCCTTAGAATTTCGCAAATCTTTAAAAATTTTAAGTTGTTGTTTTAAAAAAAACTCTCTTGTTTACATGACCGGAACATATCAGTCGACATCAAGTTCAAAAATATGGAAACTAGCTGTCACGTTACAATTTTTCTAAAGCTATTTTCAAAGCTTTAATCGAGAAAAGTTCGTTTAAGTTATTTTATTTCCTTGTATTTAAGATTTTCCTTTCCCTTTATTTATTCAGGGTCGCCTGTTCTCATATCATGACACCCATCTTCACCGATTGGGAACCAACTATCTTCAGCTGCCTGTGAACTGCCCTTACAAGACCAGAGTCAATAACTACCAAAGAGATGGGCCACAAACATTTGATAATCAAAGTAAGTTTCGCTTTCGTTTATGTCCGCGATCAGTGTAGCTATGAGTGTCTACATGTTACCTAGCTGTTGCCACTATTTGATAAAAAAAGAGAGAGATCGAAACATTTTATTGACACTTTGCATGTTCCTGAAGGTTAGCTTTGTTTCAGTTGAGCTTAAAATAACGTTTACGTTCCATTCTATTTTAAGATGGCTGCCCCAACTACTACCCGAACAGTTTCAGTGGTCCTGAGGTTGACTTGAAGTATGCACCGAGTAACTTTCACGTAAGTAAAATTATCACCCAAAACTGATTTCGTGTAACAAATATTAACGTTTTCGTTGCATTTTATGTTAGGTATCTGGCGATTGCAAGCGTTACGAGTCTGCAGATGAAGATAATTTCTCTCAGGTAAAATGATTGTTTTAAACAGCTTAAATCTTTTTATAATAACAGGGACAGATTCACGAGGCCCCTTGTATCCTAATTATTGTTTCTTGACAAAAGGCTTTTGCTGAACTAACAAAAGCCTATTGTTACGAACAAACGTATGAAGGCTTCGTCAATCTGTGCCTAGCTCCTAGAGGCTCTACTTGCCCGCTTTCTTTCTGTAGCATTAATAGGCCTTTAGCCAAACAAAGGAAAAACTGAAAAAAACAATCTTTCAAATAACAAGTTTGCCTATTCAAAACAATGTTATCTCCGTTTGCGTTTGACTAAGTTTTGCTTCTCTGTTCTAATGACAGGTCACAATTTTCTGGGAGAAAGTGTTGGATAAAGAAGCGAGGGATCGCTTGGTGAACAACATCGCAGGCCATCTCAAAGATGCCAAGGAATTTCTCCAGAAACGAGCTGTAAGTAGCCCCTGTATCCCATGAATGGACAGTGGATTTGCACATAATTATCTCAAGTTGATAATCGAAATCGTTTCCTGTTACAATAAGATATAAAACACCATATTATATAAAGGCTAATTCCTAACACCTATCCTTGCGGGAAATAAGACTGAGCTGGTCTCATCAGTGGTGTGATATGGGTTGTTTTGACTCTATATTAGGAGTGAGTATAAATTAACCTGAAGTTTAACTGTAAATCAAACACTATAAAGGCAACTAGAAACGCAGTTCTGAACACCTTAGAACGACGTTAGAATTGTAATTGAGGTTATCTCAACGTAAAAAGTCCAAAGAGTTGACTCTGGGACTAGATCGAGGCAACCTGGAAAAATGGTATTAAAGGTTACCAAATCTGAAATGACGCCACAGTCAACGTATTGACCGCAGCAGAGAGACCTGTTTAATGAGCCATTCCTGTTCTGAGTGGTCGAAACTTTGCGAACGTGAATCGTCACCAGCGGCTATTACGCACACGCTAGGAGGACCTAGCTATGCTTGAGCTCGCTCTACTTGCTTGACGCCACGGTCAACGTATTGACCGCAGCAGAGAGACCTGTTTAATGAGCCATTCCTGTTCTGAGTGGTCGAAACTTTGCGAACGTGAATTGTCACCAGCGGCTATTACGCACACGCTAGGAGGACCTAGCTATGCTTGAGCTCGCTCTACTTGCTAAAAACCTTGCATGAGTTAAAAAAAAAATTGTAAATTTATAATTCGAAATTAATTTTTTATTATCATTTTTATTTTCAGGTGGAGAACTTCAGCAAAGTGCATGCTGACTTTGGTAACAAACTGACTAAGGCATTGGCCCAATACAAAATAGTAAGTTTTAAATTAGCGAAAACAACATCAATAGAAAACGAAGATACACAATTCATCAACCTCAATATACCTGTAGGAACGGTAACCTTACAGAGTGCTAGTTGTAATATTTCATCCCCTAATCTCAATTTTCTCTTAATTGCCTTTGTAGCGTTTAAATGTCTAATATGTTTTTGTTTTTATTATTTCTACAGTAAATTGCCACGAACGTCCCACGGCTCATTTGAAAGCGGCGTGAACTGCTTCTCCACAAGTGACAAGTGTGAACTTGGTTGACTGAATTAGCGTGAAGTTATTTTTTAAGTCCTTTTAAGGCGACTTGTATGCAAAACGTATTAATCAGCACACGTAGTGAGACCAATAGATAATTATACAATACTAATAATAAGTAAAAATTAAGCTCATGTCACCTTAACCTTTAACAGGGGGTAAATAAATTGAGTTGTGTTCTGGTATTATTCTTCTACTGTTTTAGACATTAACGGGATAATTAAAATGTTAAAATGGTTAATATCCAATAAACTTGCACAATTTGGTTAAGTTTGTGGGTGATCTATCTACTGTGGGCTTAAGCTCTTGACCTCATATATTCCCGTTTATTCCTCCTGGCCCAGCCGTGTGGTACTGGGCCCAGATGTTCGAAGCCCTGTTTAGTTAACCCTGGGTTAACGAGAACTTTAATTCAACTTTAATTAAAAATTAATAAAGATTCTTCCATAAGAATTTTGTCCATTAGTTTTGAATTAGACTTTTCTTTACCATTCGATTGAAATAAGCTGTTAACAACATTTGTAACGAGCGAGATGATGAAATAAATCCTCGGTTAAGTTTTAACCGGAGATTGGCGTTGATCGCCATTCGAACAACCGGGTCCTGAACAAATCCGACAGCTCCCAGTTCTCCAAGGAAAACAGGCGTATTTACAAGAAACATAATAGTCCCCAGTCGCTTGTTATTTATCGGCTCCTGAAGAATAACTGACTTCCCAGTGTGAACACAACAAACTTCTTATTGACCAAGCGTGACGGACAGGTTTTGATCAGCGTGTCTCCCATGCTCACATGTTAACAAAGGAAGGAATGAGGACATCGTTAAACTGACGAAATGCTTTTTATTTGCGGCAAAATGAAATATTTTTTATCGCTGAGGTGCAAGGAACAGTAAACTATTCCACACTGCGTCCATTGTCGCACCGCAATAAGATTGGGGATAGATTTGGCGATCCAACAACGGTCACAGTGTGAGACTGAAGGGTGGGTGGGTGGGGTAATCAAATCTAGCATTGAATCACCGGGCCTCCCCGCAAGCACCAAACGTCTCGTACCTGCACGATCCCCACACCGCACGGCAGTTGAGCCAAAGTGATAATTTATTAATGTGCACTGATTTTATATGCGTTGCTTTATTGTATACAGTGTGAAAAGTCCACCAAGTGAAAGAAGAGTAGATTGCTAATTTACACGAAGCCCTCCAAATTTAAAATGTATCCCAAGCATAGAATTTGGCCCCAATTAGTAGTTTCAATCACATGGGCCAAAAACGTTTCAGTTTGTAGGCCGATTTATTTTGCATTCTTGTTGGTGAAGCGCTGAGTAAAAATCGGCCTGATTAAAAAATTTGTGGCACTGCCACAAGTTCTTGTAAATCAGTGCAAATGAATGTTGTGCCGCTAGCACTGTAAGGACACAAATGATCGATGGATCCGAGAATCAACTCTGCAGTGTATGACGCTCAGGGGGAAATTCATGGTTTCACTTTAGCTCTTTAGCATACACTGCAGACTTAATTCTCGGATTCATGTTATAAATCGGACCGGTTTTCGTCTCCTCGCTCAATTACTTTGTCAACTTGAGCCCAATCGGCTCGATTCAGATCGGTAAGCGAAAAAATGGCCCAGTGTTCAACATTTGATCAACACAAGGTACAAATATTGAGCAATGTACGTTTACCAGGCTGTTCAATATTGTTTAGTGTGTTAAATGTTGTTGAACAAGCACCTCTTGTTGAATACTATTTTAATGTGTTAAACGGCCAAAGAAAATATCTGATGTAACTGATTAGTCGAGTGCGAGTAGGCTTTCAGTAACTCACTCTGAAGGTCCATAAACAGGACATTTATGATGCAACAAATGTTTAAAAATCTTGTATCGTTTCTTCAGTGGTTTGCCTAAGGGACGTCACATGTTTAAGTTAATAAACCGCTTGTTCTTTGTTAAAACTACGAGGCTATTTCGCCTATTCTCACAGTATAGTAAACTGAAATAACACATTGGTTATGTTGCTTCCTTATCGGTTGAAGCACTGTTTTACGAATCACTATGCCCGGCTCTCCGGCAATTAATCATAGAAATGCGTTCAACATGTCCAATTTGCTAACAGCTAAGCATAGCTAGCGAACTGAATTGAAGTGAAGTGATTAGAACTTTCTGCTGTACGAATGAAGATTGAAAGATTCTAAAAATCATGGGCATGTCAGGTCACGTCACGGTAATATAAAATTTGATGCCAATAAGATCACGAGAAACCATTGACACTGCTTTAAAGAGCACCTTAAAATTAACAGAAAGGCCAAGTTTGAGAGTCTTTGTCTCTTAAATTACCAAAGATGCAGTTTCGTTTAGTCTGAGTATTTTGTAGACGTTTGTTTGGTAACGTGCATGTTTTGCCCGTCTTCATTAAGGACGGTGCCTACTTTTGTTACTGCGCAAACGTTCTGCGCATCTTGAGATACTCGGGTTTCCGGTATGGGTGGTGCCTACTAACACAGGGATATTTTTGCGCGGTTTAAAACTGTGCGGAGAAAGCAGAACTTAGCAAGTCCTCTTGGTATCCAAAAAGAAAATTGGGGGTCACCGTGCATTTTTCAGAGATAAAAAAAAAGCCATACGTTGCTTTGTATTTTACTGTTTTTTAGAATAATTGCTACTCTCCAAAAAATGAGTGGTTACTTCCAATTTTCTTTTTGGGTTTCAATAGCCCTTGGTAAGATCTGCTTTTCCCGGCATAGTCATAAACAACACCAAAATACCTCTTTATTAGTAGTCAGCGTCCTTAAAGGGGCACTGTCACGTAGATTTTGCTGTATATTGGTTAAAAGTGCCCACATATTTGACACAGAACCTCTTTTCTAACATGAAATTGCTCTTACAGCACAGGGAGAACATGTGAAATTTTTTTCTCAGAGGAAGAATAAACTAAAATCAGCTTTTAGCAATTTTTCCAAAATAATCAGATGGAACTTGAAAAAATTGGCTAATTTTTTCAAGTTGCAATCCATTTCCATCCTGGCCATCCGCAGCCAAAGATGAATGATACTAGTTTCTGTCCACTATCAGTGTTATTGTCAACAAAACTGAACCATTATTTTAACGTTTACATCCATACAAATATGTTTTTTTGGCTATTCAAAGTGACATTAAAAACAGGTGATACTGTCCCTTGAAAACGTCTGCAAAAATTTCTAAATTTACAAAATTACATCTTTGACTCAAATTGGCTACGGCCCCTGGAGACGAAAAAAGGCCCACTGTACGTAGGGTTAAACTTAGTCCGTGGGACAAATATGATTATCCGACATACTGCTAGGATTTGAAGTCGATGAGTGTCATATGAAAATCAGTGCATGTTATTTTATGAGATGTTTTAAAGCGGACGATCAGCCCTATCCATTTCGTATGGGTCGAGGTCTTCCCCAAGGTGTCCGTTAGGTCCTCTGTCCCAGATAGATCAGTTGCAACAGAATTGCTGGTAATAAACGTAAGAACCTAAGAATACAAGATCTACTGAAGAACTTTTTGTCATATAAATAATTTAGAGGGGCTTCCCAACAAAGCAATTAAAGCGGTAGGTCACCGAGGCGACTTAGCTTTCAAAAACGAAATTTAGAGGTCTTTTTCCTGGAGTTGACTTGCTGCCATAGTAATCGCCATGCCGTCAAAAATGGTGTTAAGGTATTGCCCAAAAGGCAATATAATACAATACAAAGCTTTAGATTTAGACACGGTTAAAATATCATTTTTAATGATGCTTATAGTCTGCCCAAATAATCAGGTACAATTTTTTGTAACCTTTCATTATTTCAGCAAAACTGACAGTAAAAAAACCCTTACAAACCTACTAAAACCATCATGGCAAAATTGTTCACTCTTCAAGAAAGAACAAACAAAAATTGTCAAAAATACTTATCAAGTAAAATGACTTGTGTGGATCCGGCCAGAGATATATGACCAGAACACTAGGAAAAGAAAAAACTAACTGCGTATGGTAACCTTGCTATACTGCATCAGTAGACGACAAGTTGATTAATATTTGCCGTTTGTACTCTATGCTATTTTATCAGTTAAAAAGGCAAAATTCTGTACACTAGCATGCGAGCGTTTTTATATCCACGTCCACGAGGGATTTTATCGCCATAGTACCCGGCTTCGGTGTTGGAAATCAGCTTCCATTTCTTGTTTTCCTCCAGACTAGCACATTTTTCCTTAATGCCGTATTCCTCCGAGTCGAATATCGGACTATTGAAGCAAATAATTCCACCTGAAAAACACAGATATTCGAAAAGTTACAGATATTAATTTAAAATCGATTCATTAGAAGGCGACCCGATGAACGCGGTATATGTATTGTGCCTGCCGCCGAGAATAACAGGGCCACCGGCTTTTGCTGGTAACAGGGCAGAAATGCCTTCGATGTTTTTGTACGCGTGTTTTGTAAATCCATTATGTGAAGTGCGATCACCATGAAATTGTCCTTAGGTCTAATAACATTTCAGTTTTGTCGACTGACTACAGTTCAAGCAAAAAAATAGGGTTGATTAGAACACAGGCAAAATAATTCAGCTTCCTTTCTTGACGATGGGCCAATGGTCAACGATATTGCACACATGTGTGTAGCCTGGTGTCCAGTAGGAAAGCAAGGCTGTGTCCAACAAGGCTAAAATACTCCGTTGACCAAACGTCGTTAAGGCGTGTTAAATGATGTTAGTGTTTTCTCGATCTGGCGCCAGTTGTTCAAAGAGTGGGTTACTTTATCCAGCGGATAATTCGTTACTTGCGGATAACATGCACTTTATCCGCTGGATAGGGATTTATCCGTTCTTTGTACAACCGGCGACAGGTTAATAAATGGACCTATACCTGGAAATCGTCCCAGGTTGTCAGTTGATGTGAGTTTTTATGGGACGTTAGGAGCTTGCTGCTCCAGAGCGTTTTAAGGTAGGTTTTAATTAAGGAAGATCTAGTATATTTAACTCCTTATAGTGTGAAATGCATCACCCTCAATTGTTTCCCTGACTGACCGCTCCCGAATTGTCGTGAGACGTTTTCCGAGAGTGAGGATGGAAACTGCGGATGAGAAAATGTTTAAGGAGAAAAATCGTGCATAATTGTTAACCAGGAGAAGTTTATCGTTACTTTCTTCTAGTGCCATGTTTTTCTGAATTTGACAAACAATCAAACTGAAAACAGCGCGATTCTTGTTGGATTTAAAAGCGTCGGTGCAGCGGTGGGGAATGTAAAGAAGAAAAGCCATGATCACTTAGGGATGTCAATGGATCAGTTACGTACTGTGATTCTAGTAGCGGGTATTTTACAATGGCTCTTTATCGGGTTGAAATGTTAATCCCATGGATTCACCAACGGTTTAAGTAGCTTTGTGTGGGAAGAAATCAAAAAGAAAATAGTGGAGCCCTGTGCATCAGTAAACTGTGATTAAGACTGGACAAACCTGGTTTTATCCAACGTAGAACTTCATCAAAGGCATTGGGCCTGACCAGCCCAATAGTAAAAACGCCAGCTGATACCACGGCATCAAATTCGCCAGTTTTGATGTCATTCACTCTCTCGTTTGTCACAAAGGTGGAAATATGCTTGTTATAGATTGCCCTGTTTTTAGCGATCTCCAGCATTTCTTCAGATGCGTCTAGCCCCACTAGGTCGGTAAATCCAAATTTTTCCTTAAGGACTTTTCCTACCAATCCCGTTCCGCAGCCCAAATCCAGCACTTTCAGATTTTTCTTGTTTTCGCCGTACACCTCTGAAGTGGCTTTATTAAGAGCTTCTGCGCATGTCATATAGCCAACATAACCAGCAGAATCTGCTTCGGAATCCTCAGGGGAACCAAGGACCCACTACGGAAAAGGAAAACAACATAATGCACCTGTATGGTTACGTTTCCTCGTAAATTTTACTCTTGTTTACTCAAATCGAATTACACTTCGAACAATACACTTCTAATAAATTGTTCTAACACTACGAAACAGTCCCTTCTACAATTCCTGTCTGACATGCGACAAATTGCCTTTTGGCCAATACCAATTTTAACAAAAAAAGGGCTTGAGATTAAAATGTTTTTCAATGAGTGGCATATACTTTATCAAAGTTGTTGTCGTTTTTTCTTTCGTTTGTCTGTTTGTTTCTTCGTTTCAGTTAGTTTGCTCGCGCGCTTGTTCGTTCGTTCGTTGATGCGTTGGTTCGTTCCTTTTTTTTTTTTTTGTATCATTTTTGTTCTTTTGAACAAACCGAATTACTAGCCAGCAGAAGCTAGAACAGCGACCGTGGCAAATGCGTCAAGTTTATGCCACCCACGAGCACTATCCCGCAGCCATTCGGTCATGTAAAAACAAACTTGATCAAGAGATTTTGGACTGTCTCTTTAGTGCTCTGGAAGGTTTATTTCATTGCTATTCAACAAAGAAAATTGTATTTGGTTTTAATTTCATAAAGTTTAATGTTAACGTTTATTTTACGGCGCTTTACAGATATATACTCCAGAGCGTAGTACAATATGTTTTCTTTACGGGAGCCATAAACCCTAACAGTGATCAGCATCAAATTTCTCCTTGTAATATCAATCCTTATTCAACCCCTGAAGTCATGAGAATTAAGAATATGATCACCCAAGGTGAATTTTATTGATATTTTGACAAGTTCTCCCCAGCACTTTCACAAGAATAATATTGGGACAAGATAGGAAAATTTGTTCTTTGATATTACGGGTGAAACCCCCTTTAACTAGTGCAGTAAAATTGTGCGAGTCGACATATGTTTCTGCTCCTGTTCATTTAGCTCTATTTCTCATATCCCTCTTAAGATAGTTTGTCTTCAATATTTTTATTTCCTGTTTATAGTGAATTTAATGTGCCAACAATTGTTGACAACTGTAACAAATCAGAGCTAAAAATGCATGTTTAAGACCATCCCTGCCCACAAGGATCTTCTCTAGAGCCAACTAAAGGGTTTAGCATGTTCCTCCAAACAACGCAGAAACGAAGGATTTAAACAGATAACATTTAGCACCTACTTTGTCGTAGGTGTCAGCCCATATTTTGTATGCTTCTTTCACTTTCTGCTCTGAGGTATTCTGCCAGTTAAGATCGAGTATTTCCTGTGGATAATGAGATGCATAATTGTTGTTGGCTCCTTCCTTGACTCCTACGTCTTCTGAAGCCGGCAAAACAAAGATAATAAGAACAATCATTAATAATAACATTAATCACAATAATGATTATAATACATACCGTTTACCGAGGAATCATCAAGAGAGCACTGCTTTATAAAGAGCAAACCTCCGGCCCAATGAAAATTAATTTTAACCTATTATTACTTTGGGAGCAGGTAGTCTAGTCTCCCTCGCAGCCATTCTGTGTCTGGTCACGCAACGCTCCTCCCCACAAACGTTTGTGGGGAGGAGCGTTGCGTGACGAGACACAGAACGGAGGGAGACTAGGTAGCGAGCTGCGTAACGTATTTTTATCCCGTTCCCATCAAGCCATGACCTCGTCAACGAGATCTGATGTCATATTAACAAGAGGTCACCGCGTCTACAAACCGGTGTTTGTTTGCCCGATTATTTAAATTATTTTTGGTAAGAAAAATTCTCTGCCCGTCTTTGGATAAAACCTTGTGACATCGAATGTTTGCTTCATTGGTCGCGTGCGATATAATTGCGGTGCTTCTATGTGGTGCTTTAAATAGAGCAGAGCAAAAATGACCAAGCTTTACAAAAATATCGCGCGGTGAAAACGAACTCAAAGGTCAAAAACGGTGAAAGACCTCGCAAGTGGCCAACGAAAGCAAACATGGCAGTCAGAAGGTTTCACGGCTAAAAGCGAAAAGAGAAAAACGCAAACCTGGGTCGCGTTCACATCTGTAAATTTTCAGTTGCATCAACGTTCTACCGAGCCGAACGCATTCTAAAAATGTTCAATGGAACAGATATTTCGCTAATTTCAGTTATAACATGATGTTTAGTTCAGGGAAATCACACACGCGAAACCACTCTAAGTCCTGTTTAATATCACTCCTACAAACTATACAGCAACCGACTCGCTTTGCAAATGCTACTTAAGTTAACACCGAAATAAGGCTAGCCGCAAACGATGCATATTGTAAAACAAAGCCTATTGTTACATCCTTTTCCTTATAAAAAACAAAAAGCAAACAAACAAACCCAAAGAAAACAAAATATAACGAACAACCCCAACGAGTTAAATTAAACTTCTGTTCAACGTTTGAGATTGTTACAAATAAAGTTTCAACGAATGACGTAATCCTTCAGATAACTCTGCCCGAACGTGTCTTTAGGCCTTGCATGGGTAGCGCAACAGGTTCCGGTTGCCCAGATTCCAAGACAGGCTCATTGGTTGCATTTGCTTGACAACTGGGCGCGTCTGTCTGTATTACTGTCCCTGAAGTAGTGTTGTCAAGGGAGTCGATTTCCCAGAACGAAGAATAGTAATCATCGCAAATGAGATAGTTCCGACCCCTATAAGGAAACAAGTCAACTCCGACTTTCGCCCATGACCGGCGGGTCTGGCACTTCATAAGGAATGAGTGCCTCCTTTGGCTGCTTCCGGTCAAACGCCCTCAGATTCACACCTTTCGCTATGCTTTCTCTAGCTAGCGACAGGGTGCTTACAACCCCACTATGGGCATAATGGACACGACGTAGCATGTCTCGATGCAGCGACTTAAGGAACACTACTCTTTCTCCTGTAATAACCACGCCATCGTAGACGCTCAACTCATCACGAATGTCAAAGAAAGGCAGTACCAGATGAGACGGATCCCCTTTGGTTTCTGGCCAGCCAGCCTCGATGGCTCTAATCAGCTCTTAAAGGCTGTCATCCTTCTGCGTGTGGTCTTTAATTACTTGAAGAGTACTCGGCTTCAGACGGATGTGCTGGGTCATGTCTCTCGGTCTCTGAAGCAACCTCCTGGCTTCCATCTTAGGGTAAATAAGCCCCACTTGGAGTGTCGGCCAGATACGTTGTGGATCCCTTTCTATAACCAAGGTTGATATTGTACATCTAAGTTCGCATGAACATGCCCTGAAGCCTCTTCGGCGCTCGATGCAATGTCTTCTTAAAAACTTCCAGATGTTTGTGGTTTGACTCCACAGTCACTTCTCTACCATAAGTGTAAGTGTGCAGGCCGTAAACAACAGCCAAAAGCTCTTTTTCAATTTGGGCGAAACGCGTCTCCGCGTCAGTTAGCGCTCGGCTCGCATAGGCAATAGGCTGACCCTTCTGAAGCAGGACTGCTCCCAATACTTTATCTGATGCATCGCACTGTAAGGTGAGGCTCTCTGTTGAGTCAAAATGCTTGAGGACAGGCGCATTTGTGACCAACAGTTTCACTTGTCGGACAGCATCGTCATGTACGTCAGTCCAAAACCATTCCACATCTGATAGAGTGAGCTTACAGAGTGGCTCCAATGCATCACTGAGTCGAGGCAAGAACTTGCTTAGGTAGTCTGAAATGTCAGCCGTCTCCTCCCCCTAACCCACAGGGGCCGCGAGAGAGAGTCTCTCTCTCCCGCGCCCCTGTGGGTTAGGGGGAGGAGACGGCTGACATTTCAGACTATTGCTTAGGTAATTTGGGAATCCAATAAACCTTCGTACACTAGCCACATCCACAGAACTGAAGACATACTGATTCCCACGCGGAAATAGACCATTTCCGAGTTGCTCTGGACCTCATCATGAAAGCGGGTCTAAGCGCAAAGTTTTTATAATGAAAATTAGTTTTCATTCATATGCAAACAAAACTAATTTTACAATAACTGTCCAAATTCCCGCGCGCTGATTGGCACGCAGCCATTGTCTATAAGAGTGCAGACAATAAAATGACGTCAGATGTAACGCGCGCGCTTTCTCAACGAAAAAAATAGCCAATTCCGCTCGTACTTTTTTCATGTTATTGTAAAAAACAAATCGACGGCAGTTTTCTATGGTCTATACTCTTATAGACCATAAAATGACGCCATAAAATGTCCAAAACTTGGCAGTGAAACCACTCGCCTGCGGCTCGTGGTTCCACTTGAGTTTTGAACATTTTTGACGTCATGTAATGGTTTATAAATAGAAAACTGCCGTGGATTTGTTAATTTTCATATGAAACTCGCGGCTTTAGCACTTAGCCTCGCTTGAGGTTCACAGCAACTCGGAAAAGGCCTATTGCTCACCATGTACAACAACACAATCATGAAACCTCTTGGAACGTGCACTGTGGCAGTATAAAACCCCAAGAGTTCCAAAACGTATCAGGTGGATTTGTTGTTGTAGGACGATGACCAGTCGACACCGATTCTAGGAAATCCGACCATCCAGAAGATGGATTTGGTCAGGGTTCAACACCAAAATGTTATGGCTTTCAATACTGAGGTTCAGTGCAGTGGTCGGTGTCCCCTATCAAAGGAAGAAGTCTTAAAGAAGTACCCCGATGTGTTTCAAGGTACTGGAAAGTTGCAGGCCCAGTACAAGCTGGAAATTGAAGAGAAAGCTAAGCCAGTGGTTCATCCTCCTAGATGAGTACCTGTCGCGCTCAAGGGGAAGCTGAAACGATAAATCACAGCGAACGAGCTTTCAATTAATAATATGTATTGACACAATTCAAAATGGCAATTTTTGTACGCCTAAATAATGATTATAGCCCAAAATTTAGTAGGCTTTTAAAGGACAGACAATCAAAACCAAACAAAAAAAAAGCTGAAACGGAACAGTAAGCATGCAATATATGCAACCCCTTTAATTTGAACTCGTGCATATTTTATTGTAAAAGGATATAGCAAATATGCACTGTCGGCAATTATCCACCGGCCGACAATTACCAGTAATATTTAACTTATAGAGCGGTTTTCAATTGAGTGTTGAAAGTAATTTCTCGTTTGTTTGTTTGTTTGTTTGTTTTTTTGCATTACTACGCTCTGTGAATGGTTAACCAAACTCGCACCACCTTCTCAACCAATGGCGCTAGTTACATCTTCGAATTCTGATTGGCTCGTTGTGTTGTTTACATCTGTTGCTATTGGCCAGAGTAATTACTTTAGTTTTGATTTTACGACACTCAATTGGAAACTGCTCTCATCGATTAATTTCCAGGCATTCTCATTGGAGGAAACACGTCACGTGGTAATACGCAGACGGCCGTTATCAGACGATAACAGTCGTACGATTTAAAACAGTGGCCCGATTCTTTCGACGAGAAAAACAAAGAACAAACGTCACAGTTTTCAGTATGAGTCAGTGGGGCGTGATGATGATAATTTTCAGGAGATTTGGATGTTTCTTTGACCTTATTCAATATCACACAGCTTTTGGAAAATAAAAAGAATTATTTGCAATAATGTTTGGTAGGGCAAAAGTTTCAAAAGACTTCTATTAGGAATAGAAAAGTACTTCCAAGTGGCTAGCATATCGGCAGAGTTTATGCGATTGTTATCGGTTTCGGGAAACTCACGAGGTGATGCGGCGACATCCTGATCCCTTGATAAAAGGTTTGGTAGGTCATACCTTCAGCTTATTTTCTTAAAGATCTTGTGTTTTACTTCTTTTTTTTTTTTGGTCTGTTTTTGTTTTTGTTTTTCTCTTAGATATAAAATGAGTTTTGTTTTGCTTTTTTTTTTTGGCCCAGGGGTACTACTTGTGAATGGTTGTAAATACAAACCTTTTACAGGCTTTTAGACCTTATTAAAATGCTAAGAAAACTAGGGTGTATAGCATAGCTTGTAAATTCGTGTAATCAAATGCAATTGCGCGAGCGTGCTTCATATTCTCATTGTGCACGCTGATGACGTCAGCAAACAAATCCTTCGAGAAGAAAAAATCCTCCGTGAGTGACTGCGACATTTTGCATTCAAAAACGAGGAAAAACTTCAGCAAAAAGTTTAACTACAAATGGAAACAAGCGATCCAGCTGATGGAGAAGATCTGCCTACTTTTTCTTTGGGATTGGATTTTTTTACTCCCGAAAAAAAAACGTCAAGAAAAGGAAAAAAGAACAAGCGAGGCCCGTGTCATCGTGTCTCGCAAAGCTATTAATTTTCAGACGCCAATTTTGCTTTCTCAGAAGGAAAACACACCTTTTCGAAACGATAAACTGGAAGAAAAACTGCTAAGGAATACTCGACAGTTTCAACAGCGGAAATCCGATAATAAACGGCGAAGAAATTGTGCTTCAAGGACAAATTGTCGTTTTATCCAGCAGATGAGCAAGCGGACATCTTACGCAGATCATTCTTGGTAATGTTCGAGTACTTGCAATTGTGGGAATCCAATTCACAAGAAATTACAGATTTGGTAGTGAATTTGTACTTAAGCTTAAATACTTTTCTAATTGACCGATTCTTCGTATTCCTAACAGTTTTTTTGCGAAATTTTTGAACACCGTGCTCTGCACGCGGGTTCGATAACTTTTACTTCAAACTGGACTTGCAGTTCCTTCAAATCATGTCCTCGCGAGTGGAGAGAAGCTCTCATGTCTGAACGCGAGGATCAAATTTTCAAGTTTGCTTTTTTGGAAAATTTTAACTGAATTGGCAACCAGTGTATTTTATTGGATAATTAGAAACTTAACTATTTGAAACCAAAGGATTGTCGCTTTTTTACCCTGAAAGTTGTGTATCTTTACTTAACAAGGGGTTGTTTAATACCACTTTGCACATTGGGTGAATGGTTGGAAAACCTCTGGTCAACCTAGAACCAACGGGTTTAACTACGCGTTGAAAATGTTATAAAACAATTGATTCATGAGTCAGCTGTGCGTTCATCGAGATATGAAGCACTTGGGAAGTTTGGAGAGCACTCAAGAAGCTAGAGTTGCTCTCGGCTACGCCTCGAGCAACTCTTACGCATCTTTCGTGCTCTCCAAACTTCCCGCGTGCTTCATATCTCGATGAAGCACGCTGACGCATGAATCAATTGTTAATTGAACTAGGGTAACTTAGCAGTACACCAGATGAAAGATATAAAAAAAAATGGGGCTTTAGACGTAACAACATTTTGTAAACTGGATCAAGCAAAGATGAAAATTATTCCAAGATAATAATAGCAGGGGATAGTAGCCACTCTAGCAAGCAATTTAGGCCGTCGATAAACCCGGAACATGGAACATTCCGGAACATCCCGGAACAAGAAAAAAAATTAAGATACAAAAAAAAAATAATAATAATAATAAATTAAACAAAAATAAAGGAAAAAATGAAAAAAGTGTGTATATTTATATAAAATGAAATTACATAGTATCCGAAAAAAAATTCATATAAAAAGAATTACGGAATAGGTGGAGAGGTGGGACGGTAGTATAAATGGGGTGTTGAACCGACCACACTGGATGAAGGCGCAAGAACTTTCCCGCCATTTGCAGCACGTGCTTATCGTCCGCTACGCCAGAAACTGATCAGTTCCGGCTATTTTCAGTGGATTTTATCTTAAAAACAAACAGGCCTACCAGGAAATTTTGTTCATATGAAAAATAGTTATAAGCATAGAGAACAGCTTTGTAAAAGCAAACAATCTACAAGGAACCCCACAACGAAAATGCTGCAAGTATACGCAGGATCTGTGAAAGATCTAATCAGCCAAAAATATAAATGACTCAAATTTCTGCAAGGCTGATCGGACTGCTTAGAAAATCTAACACGACAGCGACATGGTAGAGGTTGCCGCATTCTGTTGATTCTCGGTTTGGTCTCATTGAAAATAGCATGGAAGGGCGGAGAAGTTTTCGTGGCTTTCGTTCGAGAAATGGGTCCAAGCTCCCGAACGACCAACAAAGGAGTACAAATACGGAACGTGAGGCCCTAGGCGAAGGGAGGGTTTTGGTAAAAAGACTGCGCGAACGACTTTTAGTTCCACTCCGAACATGAGGAAATTGATTCTTTGGTCAGCCGAGCCGGAACTGATCCAATTCTGGCGTAGCGGGCGATAAGCACGTGCTGCAAATGGCGGAAAAGTACTTGCGCCTTCATTCAGTTACAACACCCCATTTATCGTAGGTACTTCATATATCCCCTATTAAAATAAGGGATACATGAAGTACATACCATTGAAGTACATACTCCATTTATACTACCCTCCCATCTACTCCGTACTTCTTCTTATATGAATTTTTTTCGGATACAATGTAATTTCATTTTATGTAAATATACTCACTTTTTTTTCATGTTTTCCTTTATTTTTGTTTAATTTATTATTATTAATTTTTTTTTATCTTAATTTTTTTTTTCGTGTTCCAGGATGTTCCGGGATGTTCCGGGATGTTCCGGAATGTTCCATGTTCCGGATTTTATCGACGGCCAGCAATTTACAGTCAACCCAGGTCACGCGTGAACAGTATTTCCAAGAATGAAATGAACATTCGAATTTCTCTTTGTAATGTCCGACGTGTGAATGGAATGTTGGACATTTCTCTGGAAATCGTTCCGAAAAAGACACATTAACTGAAAAAAAGATTCAAAATACTTGGGAAACAATTGTTATTCTTGAAATATTCAATTTTGCAATGTAAAGAAAAATTCATAGCTTCATACCGTCAATAAGCTAGGGAAATTTATATGGGAACTCTGAAATCCCGTTGGCGATTTTCGAAACTGACATGTAAATTTAAAAACTCCGTTCAAATTTCAAAAATATCGTTCACGCGTGACCTGGGTTGACTGTAATTGACCCCCCCTTGCCCTAAAGAAGTCATGTATAATACTTTCCTGTGAAACAGAAAAGTAAGTGTAAAAATAATAGTTGTTAAGGCTAAAATAGAAACAAGCAAGTTTGACAGGTTGACGTTTTGTAAATATTCTATAGCTAATGTCTGTAATATATAATAATTTGAAAATTCTGAAAAGTAAGGAACTGTGAAAATAAAGCTGTTGTCGTTGTGAATTAACCTTACTTTGAAGTGAATGATAATAAACAAAGACAATAATAATTAGCACATCCAACTAACTCTAAACACAAGCAGTCAACAGACAAGCAAAAAAATTGAAAACAGTGACAGTATAGAAGCCAGCAAAATTTACCCAAAACTATCAAGAAGCCAACACACAATATACAGCACTGACAAAAAAAAAAGAATTAAAAAAAGCTAGCAAAATTTAGGCACAAGCTGAAGTAGTCAACTACCAAACAAAACAAGCTGTCGAAAGGGATGCAAAATGCATCTTCACATTCACAAGGATTGATGAGCAAAAAAATGGCTCACTACATCGACACAAGTTTTTTTTTTCTGTAAACGTCTATTATCGAGGAATTAAACGTCCTTACCTGAGGTAGGTTTGTGAGAAATTTGGAGAAAAACCGGTGGGCGTTTTGAATGGACTTCACTAGTCCGGAGTTCAAAATGGCTCCCACGGTTCCCCCCCCCCCCCCCCCCCCCACGGGACGGGACGGGGATGCCCGTCGGAAATTTTGAATTACAGTATTTTCTCGATTAAACGCCCCCGGCGTTTATTTAAAATTCGGCAGTTTTGACCCGGCGTTTTTTCGAGGCCGGCGTTTATAAACAAAATGCGATTTTCAGCCATTTTTCCAGGTTGATTTATTATTACCGATCCTCGGAAACCTAGGGGCAGTTTGTCAGTGCTGGACAATTTTGCCCTGGATTACCCGAAGTTACAGTATTATAGTACCGTATATACGGCACGTGCACCATGTTGCAATCAAGATTTGTATCACTAACAAACAGCACATAAACAATTTATGAATGATGTAGGAGCAAGTAAATGACATAAGTACAAAGTTTTAAGTTTATAAACGGTAATGTCGCCAACGTCCTCCTCGTTTGTGTCAGCCAATGTGTGCAAATAATTTAAGTTTTAATTACATGCTAATACACACCGGGGCCCCGATTAAACTTACCCAGCGTTTATTTAAAAATCGGCAGTTTTGACCCGGCGTTTATATGAAACCGGCGTTTAATCGGGGTCCGGCGTTTAATCGAGAAAATACGGTAAACCCCTGAAGGAGACTAATCTGGACGTGGCCCAAGGTTCGGCTAAATATAAACATTTACACAACTAAGCGAGACGACAAGCATCCTCGCCTCTTTCATATGGGAGTCCTCCCCAGGCCATCACCCATAGTAGATTTCAACAAAACTTAAAGACACCCCGCGTACAAAACAAACAAAGCTGTTACACACAGACAATATAGACAGCCGCTCTGAATTGCAGTCACGCAGTGCCCAGTGAATATTCGAACCTCCAGTCGTGTTCAAATCCCGCTCACACAGTCATCAACACCGGAACACGCTTTTGTATGCAAATTGTGGCGTGTTCAATATGTCATGCTTCGGTGGGTGTGCACAGCGATCGCTGTATTTTAATACAGAAAGAAAGAAAGAAAGAAAGAAAGAAAGAAAGAAAGAAAGAAAGAAAGAAAGAAAGAAAGAAAGAAAGAAAGAAAGAAAGAAAGAAAGAAAGAAAGATAGAAAGAAAGAAAGAAAGAAAGAAAGAAAGAAAGAAAGAAAGAAAGAAAGAAAGAAAGAAAGAAAGAAAGAAAGAAAGAAAGAAAGAAAGAAGGAAAGAAAGAAAGAAGGAAGGAAGGAAGGAAAGAAAGAAAGAAAGAAAGAAAGAAAGAAAGAAAGAAGGAAAGAAAGAAAGAAAGAAAGAAAGAAAGAAGGAAAGAAAGAAAGAAAGAAAGAAAGAAAGAAAGAAGGAAAGAAAGAAAGAAAGAAAGAAGGAAAGAAGGAAAGAAAGAAAGAAAGAAAGAAAGAAAGAAAGAAGGAAAGAAAGAAAGAAAGAAAGAAAGAAAGAAGGAAAGAAAGAAAGAAAGAAAGAAAGAAAGAAAGAAGGAAGGAAAGAAAGAAAGAAGGAAAGAAAGAAAGAAAGAAAGAAAGAAGGAAAGAAAGAAAGAAAGAAAGAAAGAAAGAAGGAAAGAAAGAAAGAAAGAAAGAAAGAAAGAAAGAAAGAAAGAAAGAAAGAAAGAAAGAAAGAAAGAAAGAAAGAAAGAAAGAAAGAAAGAAAGAAAGAAAGAAAGAAAGACAGACATAAAACATAGCCTTTGATAACTTTTCTGCCTTTTTGTTTCATTAAACCGTTCGTCTAATCCCTTCACCGCCACCGACTGCAGTCAGGACTGAAGGACCTTCAGTTGTATTAACTTAGACTAAAATATATTACTCATGGACAGGTTCTAATGGCTTAGACAAAATAACAAAAAGACTGCAGGACTGCAGGAGAAAGAAATTTGTGCATTTCGAAATGGGCCGGGTATTTTGCAATATATCCTAGACAACAAATTTGTTAACAATAGCTAAACAAAAGCCTGTCTTCAATAGCCCTTTCTTTGTGCTAAACTAACCAAGCCCTGTGACGTCACACTGGTAGTTTAACTATGAGCCCAGATTGCAGACGAATCAGGAATGTTGGAAAACAATACAGACGCTCCCTCCCTCCAGGGTGAACTAAAATCTAATAAACGCTTGCATTTACTCGGTTGTAATAACAACGTGGCCATCACTGGCTGTTTTTGTCTTTTCCACAGTAAAGCGCGAGCGTTTCAGAAATTAATCGGAGGGTTACAAAAAATATAAATTCCATTCCGGCTTTCTGAAATATTGAATAACAGTAATTCCCTCTGGCGCCGGTAAAGATTGATCTCGAAATTTCACATTTATCTCGAAGCTTCGCCGGCTTCTCGGTCAACTGTTCATTTTCGGATAATCTTTCAGTTACTGGGCATTATCCTTCGCTTGAGGGCTATCTTACCAGACGAATGAACTATTTTGACTTTCACCGCGGCTTAAAAAATTCTTCAACTCTGCTGAATATATTAGGACAGAAAACTTCAGGTGCAAGTTGCGCAACTCGCGCGAAAAATTACAAATTTACTGCGAAGCTTTAAAGATAAATGCGGCTTCCTTGAGCCAATCGATATAAGAAACTTTCAAATGGTCTTGAAAGAAGCAGACTAGTAATAATTTTAAGAAAAAAGGACATGTTTCGATCGTACTATGCATATATTACCGGCGCCGGTTTTGAGTAAAACTACAGCAGATTTGAATTTATTATAGAAGCGAAGTGTGTAGCAATAAAATTTCAAGAATTTTAGAAAATGAATTGGAAATTAATTTTCCATTTCAACTTACCTTGGCTATCTGGGATTAATGCTCCGACCTTATCCATGACTTCTTGTATTGGAGATAAATTGCAAGCTCAAGGGTCTTCAGTCACCAACGGATCAGAGTGGGTCAGCGATGGAGTAATCAGTGAATAAAGTAAAAATAGAGCATACATTAAAAGCAAATCACTTGACCACGTGTAACATTTGCATAACAGTGATGCAATCTCAATGACTGAGTGGCTGTAGACAAAAGGGTTAAAGTGTGCTTACACCTCATGCAAACCTGTCCTTGACCTGGGCTATGTCAGAGTTATCCAAGCGTTCCGGGCCGTGGGAAACGAACTAGCAGAATAAACTAGAAATAGCCAAGGGTCAGGAAGTGCGGGCTAGAACACTTTTGAGTCAAGGGATTTTCAATAAAACTTTTGTTGAGCATTGAAATTGGTTGACCATCGCGTTGGGTAGTTATCATTAAAAAACCTGCATGTCTCTGTTGAAGATGATTTCAAGTCCATATAGCGTACTGCGCAATCTAAGGGTTTGTTGTACGTTACACTTCGGTAATAGCGTCCATGAAGTTGCCGATTACAACCGAAACTATTACGCGTTTTTTAATCAAGGAAATGCTGTTTTCGAAGTTTTGATTCGAAAGATTAAAGTACAATCAAGCATATTAAATTATGTGCAGCGTACTGGTTTAGCGAGGTTAAAAGCGATCGCGTGTGTTTCCATTCTCAGCTTATTTATAAATAATAATTTATTCATTCATTTATTTACCTCAACTTTTCACTTTCATTTTCGCTTCTTTTTTAGCCTAACTATGATTAAATACTATAACTAAGTAATATATTTTAAGACTTACTGTAGCTCTGGCATTGATTTTGGTCCCATGTGTAATACTTTGTTCTAATTACTTATTGAGGGAGCCTTAGTCTGAAATCCTCCCCCTTACCCACAGGGGGCGCGGGTAAGGGGGAGGGGACGGCTGACATTTCAGGCTAAGGGAGCCTATTCCTTATAATTCCGGTGGCTTTCCTTAGGCTTCCTCGCCATTAGTGTTTTTAAAAAATAATAATAATTTGCATTTGCGCACTTTTTTATGGCAAAACAATAAAATGAACTGAACTGAACTAAACTGAGCTTGTGAAACAGCGGCCGAAAAAGTCGCAATCTTTTAGTTTAACTTCCTTCACTGTTTATTTCTGGGTTTAGTGGACAGGTATTCCAGTCATCTGTTTAAGGAAAACACGGTTATAATCTGAAATCAATTGATAGAAAATGAAGAAAGCATGACATTGCCTTTTGAGATGATCTCGATAATATTTATGCAAATTTGTAAAGCTACGCCGAAGTGTAAACATTTGCGGCACAGACAGCCCAAGCTCAATATCAGATAACCGTTGAATTACCGTAAATGATCTAATAAACGCCAGTGGCGTTTATTAAATTTGAAGGGTCCGAGGGGGGGGGGGGGGGGGGGGGCGTTTAAAAGAGAGAGGCGTTTATTCTAATAACTGTAACATGGTAACCTAAATATGGTTTATTATAATAACCTAAATGACAGAGCTTTAACATACTATCAAGTCCGTCCGCTGATAGGTCTAAGCCGTCTACAAATCCATAATGGTATATAGTACATACAAAGCGGAGGGAAAGGGTACTGGTAGTTCTTATAGCTCAATGTCAAGACGCAACTCGCACACCGGTGTTAATTAAGCAAGAACCCAAATAAATTGATTTGATTGTATTGTACATCTGTTTCTAGTTTATGTGTGGTTTTCAGGGAAGGGGGGCGTTTATTAGACAGGTAGCCTGCAGTGCAGGCGTTTTTCATGGGCGAGCGCTGAATAATAAATTTAGTTCGCGTATTTGAAGGAGGCTGAGGGGGGGGGCAGGAAATGAGAGCGAAAAAAAAACGCGTATTTTTCCCTCCTCTCCCCCTCCCCCCTCCTTTATTTCTCAGCCAGTCGTCCTCTCCCTTACGGTCACTTTTGACTCGCTCCAGCCCTCTCACGCTTCCTCGCCCAAGAAGACAGAAACGAAGGATTATTCAGCGCTCCCGCTCCAAAAATACGCCTGCATTGCAGGCTATTAGACAGGGGGCGTTTGTTAGAGAGGGGCGTTTAATACAAACTTTTCAGCTTAGGGGGGCGTTAGCATTCATAAGAGAGGGGGCGTTTATTAGATTATTTACGGTATAAGGATTCGTATGGGAATACAAATTAATCTCGTACCCAGATCTCCCACGGTCAGGCGGAGGGGAGATCTGGTAAAGTTCGATTTGAGGCCCGGAATACGGGCCTGCCCATCATCCTTTGTCCACCGTGCTGCTCGTAACTGTGATCATTCCTGGTGAGGTTTTCGCTTTCGAGGGTGCTCTTCGAAACGTTCTTCGGTCGAGAGGACAACAAAACTTGAAACTTAAACCAAAACGAAAAAGGCAACAGGAGAGATTGCAATCAACAAGCGCGGTAAATCACTTTTTTACTAAGATTAGTTCCTACCCTTTGTGACCATCTAGACCATCTTTGTAATGAAAACTGTTCCAAGAACAAATCCATCGTAATTGTGCTTTCTCCACTCAAGATCAACGTGCTTATCGACGATCAATTAAAAACACTTAAGTCAACCGGAGTAAGCTGTACCAGTTTTCGCCTTTGATGGTAACTGTATTGAAGATACTGTAATTTACAGGCAGGGAAATGTCACATCATTTTTGTGCACCCCAAGGTAAAAGTAGCAACAGACAGTGCAGAGAGTTTTTGTTGTCGAAGCTTTATCAGAAAAATTTTGTGGTCGTTGTTGTAGATGAGGCACAATAGAGTTACTGATTGGCATCTTGGTGTTAAATTTCGCATTGGAAAGTCAAATGGTTCATGTCATATTTTCATTTGCAAAGTTTCAGAAATTGTGGTCTACCAGTGATACGTAAAAATTATTTCTTCTCTTTGTAGTCTTTCAGCTGATTTGGTCACACAAATTCTCCTTCTTCCATAAGTTAATGGTTTAAATTTCCAAACCAAATGGATTGTGTAAATGCGGCAGGTTTCTTTTACAGGCCAAAGGACACAACTCAAGGTCACTGTAATAATATAATTTTATATGAACCAGCTAAACAGGGCCTCCTCCTACCTACAACAACTGTCCACTCCTATAACACCAGAAATTCTGCCAAGCTTAATTTCCACCGACCACAAGTTAGAAATAACCTAGGCAAATTTACTTTTAAGTACTCTGCTTCTGTCATATGGGAAACTGTCCCCATGGCATTGACAAAAACAAAAACTTTTAACAGGTTTGAGAAACTTTATAAGGCCCACCTGATCTCTTGTCAATCAAATAATATATGTTCTGTTTATTATTAATGATCAAATATAATAGTATGTAACTATCTAATAATAATAATAGAGTTAAAAATAATAATAATAATAGTAATAATAATAATAATAATAATTGTCTGCTTATATTTTGATCTTTGTTGTCGCTGCTGTTGCTGCAGATGATGTGTTGTCTTTTTCGTTTCTTTTTGTTTGTTGTTGTTTGTTTGTTTGTATGTTGTTTTTTTGCTTTTTTTTTTGTTTTTATTTATTTATTGTTTTGTTCTTCTTCTTAAGCTTGTCCTGTTTAGATTTCTCGCTCGGTTCAGTATATCTCGAACATACCTTAATTTACACAAATGTAATTCTCTCTTGTACATCCTAGGCTCTACAAACATTTCCTGCATTTTCTAATATCTCAATAAAGCTCAGAGTCATTTCTTTGTTTACTTAAAAGTAGGTGGTGGTCAGCTAGAAAGCCTTTGCTACTTTGACCACCACACACATTTTATAATTTGTACTGTATTTATTTTTATCTTGTAATCATTTGTTGTAATACTTTTCTTTCTATGTTAATGTTGTGTAAATAGTGTGAAATAAATGAACCATGAACCATCCTAGCCCTAACACCATGCTGCTGTCTTGGTTATATACCAGCAAACCAGAAAGACCTGTCTGTGTAGATAGTAGGCGCCCAATTATGTCCAACATTAAAATACCGAGTACACCCTTGCTGTTTTAAAGGGGTTTTTTTTTTTCTCAAAAATGGAAGTTTGAATTTCTTTTGGGAAATGGAGGTACCACATCTGGATTTGAGATCTGAAGAATGTTTGGTTACTTGCAACATGTGAGCAACGGAGCAAGTCCCTATGAGTTTCCCATTAGAGTTTTATTTGGTAGTGATGAGCTTTCCATTTCAGTGGTTCTTGATTCACCTTTATCACATAACACTTGAAAAGTTTTCACCTGAAATTTATGTTAAGTTTAGGGGACATGCCCCCTCGACTGCTTCTTTGATGACAAGTTAATAAAGGTTATAATTTTACACATAGGAGTCCACAGACTCGAAAATTAGAACCACATAATACACAAGTCCAATAATATTTGACTCTTGATATGAAGAACAAAGGTCATTATCTGCATTTGATTTGCAAGGCACAATGAGCTGCTTAAATAATCATTGTTGTACTGAGCATTGCATTATTTGTACATGCATAGAGGATGATACACTAAGAATAATACAAGGTTCTTTATGTCCAAAGCGGCTATCTTGGTGCTTGGGCACTCACCTCTGATGGGATCCTTGATTTCAGCAAAAAAAAAATAATAACAATAATAATAATAGGGAAGGTGTGAAGGTCTTTTGGGCTCATAAAAGTAGCAAATGGCAGATAAATAGAAAAGAAATAAAAAATATTTCCACTATTTGTTTTCCTGTGCATGTCTGTGTGTTCTAATGAACTGTCACCCATTTCTGAAGCAAAACAACAGCTTTCACAGTAAGCTGATCTTCAGTAACCATGAATTCCTAAGTATTCCTTAACCATGGCCTTCCATAGCCAGGAAACAACATTTAATCAAACTGTCAGACACAAACCCACTGCAGAGAAGTGGTGGGGAAAAGAAACTTTGAAAACAGTGTCTGTCTTGGATGAAAATTCCTTGTTGATGCCAATTCCTTGAGCAAAAAAATTTTTCTTGTATTGATATTTGCACCCATGTCAGGTCCTAACTTTTCTTAATATTAAGACCAGCAACACAAAATTATGTTCAAGGACTTTTCACACAAGTACACAAAAAATATCAGAACAGTGAACCTTGAACCTTTAAGCCCTAGTAGTGATCAGTATCAAAATTTCTCCTAATATTTATCAATACACAATCAAGGAGAGGTCATGAGATCACCAGTGGTGAAATTTCTTGATATTTCAACAACTTCCCTATAATGCTACTATGAAAAATGGACATGTAGAGACCAGTAAGGAGAAACTGTATGTTGACACTGAGGCTTAAAGGTTAAAAGCTAATAAATACAGAGCTATATTGTTGGTGATTATCGCAGCTTCTTTTATGGTTCGTCCTTCCACCACCCCATGCGTCAAAAAGGGCTTAGTTACTTGAGAATCCCTTTTTATTCAGCCTTCTCATTATCCATTTTCTGGTAATTATATTGTCTTATTCTAATGGAAAGAATAACAACATCCCAGTGAATGACTACAGTTTTTTCTTAATTAATTGCATCTTTGTTCAGGGGGCACAACTTCAGAGTACAGCAAACGAGGAACACTTTCCTCAGTATTCCCTACAGCGAAGATTGTTGTCATGACAACAACAGCAACAGAAAAACAACCAAACTACAATCATACAAAGTTTGAATATGAAAGATTTATGGAGTACTATAAAGGCCCTCCTATCTTAACACAAAGTAATGTTGACCAGTTTGATTACATATTTTCGCCCATAGCAGATGAACTTATCACCACCAATGTCAAAAATTAAGCCTGTCAGCCTGTTATTTACTCATCATTAGTACTGTGTGGATTTGGGGGTGCCTTTTTGGGTGGAAAGCTTGGGGATCACCAGTTCTAGTCCTTACTCCCCAAATTCCTCAAAATGCACTTTTGGCTCAGTCTCATTCTCTACAGACTGACAATGAATATTATTTGCCACAATCTTTGGGAATGGGGTTTGATTCTCATTGTGTTGGAAGGATAATAATTTATTCATTTTGGTCTTCCACAAACCATGGAAAGTTTTTTCCAAGAAAGTGGAAGAGATGGGAAGCCTGCTACATCAAAACTTTACTTTAACAACAATCATATTGGTGCAAATATTGAAGAAATGCAACCCATCATGACAGATTAGTGTAAATACCCCAGAAATCTGTGCAGGGGAAAATTTTTGCTTATAACCACTTTGGTTTTGGCTTTTGTGTGAGAAATGCAGCTGTTGTGATATCTGTTGTCCGAAATGAATGTCATTGCTCTTAATTATGTGTTGAGCTGTGTCCAGCTGTTTTAGCCCTTGAAGATATTCACATCACTGATAGGAACTTTAGGAACTTGCTTCTCCCTAGAAATCAGGTGGAAGAAATTAAGGCAGAGTTAACAAGAAATAAAGGAGAAACTGAGGCCAGTGATAACTATTTGTATCAGAGAATGTGCTAAGGATTAACAATGGAAGTAGTAAATGAAATGTGTTTAGTACTTCAAGGACTCCATACTAATGATAAAATAATGGAGAAATTCCCCTATCTTAAAGAAAAGAACAATGGCAAAAAGATTCTAAAAACTATAAGTGATGTCAAATCCAAAGAGGCATGTCCTCCTTTTAAAACTACTTCTTTTCTAAAGCCTATCACAAGCATAGACCTGCAAAACATTAGGTGGTGCAGACATGTAAACCAATGTCCCCATTTTTATTTTAGAGGAAGGCTAGTTTTATATTTTGGATCCAAATTTTTTTTAACTCAGTAGGTGGGAGAGAGGGGATAAAATTAAACTAACTACACTTACATAAAGAGCCCTAATCGGTTCAGACAAGGTGTTCTCTGTTGTAGTACGGGTTTCATTACTATTATTTTGGCGGTCATAAGTCGGACATTTTTCATTTCTCTTAACTGAGGGGTGGGAGGGATATTGATCTCACCAGCAGATGGATAATAATATTGTGTGGACACTCTATCAATTTCTCCAAAGTCCTATGAGAGATGTTGTATGGATCTTGAAGGAATAAGCACACTGGTCTGAAAGGACTAATATTATATTATGAAGTCTCTTACTCAAAGTGCAGTTCAATTTATAGAAGGAAAATAGTCTTTTAGCAGAAGACAAAAACTGAAAATATGCTAGCAAATGCGGCGCGCGTGTTCAGGAACTCAAGGTAAAGTATTTTGGGGAAATTAATTTGCGTTTACTAAATAAATAATCATTTTAAAAAAAATCATTTTTTGTCAAGAAATACCAAAAAAAAAATATATGACCTACCTCCATTTTATCCCCAAAAGTAAGCAAGCTTATATCCATCGTGTTGGAAACTTGTATAATTTGGCAAGGCCGTTTGAACCTTACTGCAAACTCTTTTCGGTTAAAGTCGCTGTTGTCTTCCGAAAAAACAATTTCTCACTGTTCTCTCCCCACACAAAGGGCATGTATGTATTAAAACGTCGCATGACAATCTTAATCGGAGCGAAAACTTTTCCGTGTTTTTGTTTCTTCCCCGAACTGAGCGAAAACCAAACACAGAAGGAAAGAGCCAATCACAGAGCAGATTAGAATAAGGCATTGCTTAATTCTGGTAACCAACCAGAAATGGCGTTATATCGAACTTTACCAGATCTCACATTTCGACATTCCCGAACCGACGACTGAGATCGGGGTACGAGATTAAATACAAATAGGATTGGTCGATGGAAACAATGGTCCCTTAACGGTCTTGACAAAAAGGACACGAGGAGACCCCGCGAACAAATCAATCTCGTACCCAGAGTCCTCAGGCTCTTTGACCAGTGGGTAGTCGCCGCGCCAGGAGAGACTCTGGGGGCATAGAATGTTATTACCGCATGATTTCTGCGGTATTTCGTTTCTTCTACGGCTGCTTCGCGACGATCCAGTTAGCCCCACACTTCTCCACCTACTGTGACGACGGACTTTTCCTCCTCGAGCGCACAGGAAAGACAAATGAACTTCAACGGCGACTTGACAATATCGGAACCGTTACGGAACAGCCAATCAAAAAATTGATTTTTTTCGATGTCCCCAATCTCATACCCAGAGTCTTCAGGCTTTTTGGTCAGCGGGACAACGCCGGGAAGACTCTGAGGACATCGAATTTTATTACCGCAGGATTTCTGCGGTAAAACAAAGGAAACCGTTACGGAAGAGCCAATCAAAAAAATTGAATTTTTTCGATGTCCCCAGAGTCTTCCCGGCGTTGCCCCGCTGACCAAAAAGCCTGAAGACTCTGGGTACGAGATTGCGATGTCCCCAGAATCTCTCCTGGCGCCCACCCGCTGCCCAAAAAGCCTGAGGACTCACTCTGGGTACGAGATTTCGAACAAATCTGTTTGCCTGTGGACAACTGGCCGCTGACCACCCGTGCCAGGGAACTTTTGATACCTAGCGTGCTGTTCGAACGTTCAATGTGTCCATGGCGTTCCACAGGGGGCCCACACAAACTATGTGACCGTTTGTATTTTGAATTTATAGAGGCAATGTATGGGAATATCGAAAATCCTCGTATTACCGTACTAGATTGCGATAGATATTCTCATTTAACATCAAAATAAACGTATTTTTACCTTAAATGTTGTGTGTTGTCGTTCCTGAGGTTGAAGACGGCGATTTTAGCCATTTGAAGGGTTCGGCGTTGAACGTTCACTCGAGCGTAATAGAGTCGCCCGAATCAGTCGCTCAAAATCAAAATCCCACAGTATTCGAGCGACTGGAATGCGTAGCAAAATTTATACGTGCCAGCCTCGAGCCAGCCACAAACCGTCCCGCCGATTGCCCCTTTCTGATTGGACGATTGTCTAATCAGCGGCGGGACGGTTTGTGGCTAGCACGTATAAATTTTGCTACGCATTCCAGTCGCTCGAATACTGTGGGATTTTGATTTTCTTCGAGGACTAGCTCCGGGCCGTTTGGATGGATTTTCGACTGGAAGGTACGAGAAGAATCGAAAATCTTTCGACCTTTATGCTGTGAAGTTTGAAATCGGAGCGATGCGTTTTTTGGGGAAAAATCGCTCCGGCGCTGGAACCCTTTCAAAACAAGGATTCCTCCCTTGTCTCTCTTCTATTATCAGTGTATTATGCTCGAGTGAACGTTCAACACCGAACCCTTCAAATGGCTAAAATCGCCGTCTTCAACCTCAGGAACGACAACACACAACATTTAAGGTAAAAATACGTTTATTTTGATGTTAAATGAGAATATCTATCGCAATCTAGTACGATAATACGAGGATTTTCGATATTCCCATACATTGCCTCTATAAATTCAAAATACAAACGGTCACATAGTTTGTGTGGTGGCCTGACCGCTTTCAGAAGCGAGCCGACTTGAGAGAAAACCTTTCTAGCAAACGTAATACGGCTTCAATCGAGTCGGAAATGCGCTGGAAGGGATAGGTATTCATCTCTACCTTGATTCTATGAAGGAATTGAGACACCATGGATGATTTCATTGGATTTATTCCGTTTCACGCTTCGGGTATGGCTGAAATAGAGCTGAATAGAGTTCGGCCTTTCCGTTACACTTAACAGTGGAAACCCGAATGACGCTAACTCGCCGAAATCGCTTCGAATCGGTTTGAAGAGCTGGTAAATGACAAAGAATACAAGAGGAAACAGGGTAAGTTGACTTTATTGACAAAACACAGTTATTTTCTACCATTTTACACAAATCCGCTGTATTCCCATACAAATCCTTAACGCCGTTGCTGTAGAGCTGCACTGGCTCCCGGTTAGGCAACGCATTAGTTTTACTATTACTATTTGTTTTTAAGACCATCCATGGAATCGCGCCAACGTATTTAAGAGAACTTGCGTCGATGAAAAGACCAGGAAATTTTAAATTAACATCCTCCTCGGATAGTTTGTTGCTTGCAACGCCAACTTATAGAAGTAGGGTTACATTAGGAGACAGATCATTTCAGGTCGCAGCTCCGGCACTTTGGAATGTATTACCGCCTGAGATTCGTTCTATTACAGATCTATGGACTTTTAAGTGCCATCTGAAAACGCACCTCGTTAAGGATGCTTTTATTGATTGAAATTTTAATTTTTATTACGATGATTACTAGTACCTTAACATGCATTGTATGTTTCGATTGTGATTATGGTATATTTTTAATAATTATTATTTAGATACTCAGTATTTAATTATTATAGATAGAAATCATGTAATGCGCACTTGATCATTTCATGGAAAGTGCGCAATATAAGAATTAAAATTATTATTATTATTATTATTATTATTATTATTATTATCATCATCATCATCATCATCATCATTATTATTATTATTATTATTCAACGGTTCTCTGATATTGAGCTTGGACTGCCTGTGTTCGTGGTGGCTTTCAAAGTCTGCTCAAAGGCAAGCGAATGGCGACGTGGGTGCGTTTTTAAATATGGAAATGCTTTTCCAAGTACAATCAAGTATAATCTTGCGCAGCGAAGATATTTCAGAAACGATCGTGTTACATTCCGCGAAAAAGCCGCAATCTTGTCCACGTCCTATGGCGTATAGTAAAGAGTCGATCGAAGGGAAGGCTGCTCTGAATCGAATTTTAGAAAGCCAAACATGCCAGCACTGCTAATATCTTATTCTGTGGCAAAATTGTAGGTACAAATATGTAAACAACGGAAAATGTTACCGAGTAAGGCTAAATCCACTACAAGTAATCCAGCACTTGCGCTTTTTAATCCAGTGACATTACTGTTGCACATGCCGAGTCCCATTGCCAAATTTGTCGAGTCTTCACGTGAAGAAATTGTGAAGCAAACGCCCAACCAAAGTCCGATATTTGCCGTATCTGTAGAGTATTTACGTAAAAAGAACATGGTCGATGTTAGCTTCTTCGGTTCCACTGTCGGTTCGCATCGAATCTCAAAAGAAGTTCGTCGAAACAAGTTTTCATCGCTTGCTGCTCTTGAGTTATAAAAAGTGTTTCTTTCCATTTTTCAATCTTTTAAATGTACGTTAACTCTCCAATAATACGAAACTTTGGCTTTGAAAATCGAGTACATTGGCCAACGCGGCGGCCATCTCTTAAAATATTATTGTTCGTGTGGAAATATAGATTCTGATTGGTTTACGAGGATTTATCGATCGATTTTGGCAGAACAATTTTGCTCCAAAATCGAGATATGGCGTTCTTTTTCCTCGAAAATCAAGTTTCAAGTTTCTTTATTTCCACAGATTAATTAAACACAAAGAACAGGAATTAGAGAGAAAGGAATGTGGTGGTGTGGAAACGGGAAACCTATGGAGTTAAAAGTGTTTAAAGGGGCAGTGTCACCTATTTTTAGTATCACTTTGAGTGGCCAAAAAACAAATTGAATCGGTGGAATCGTTAAAATAATGGTTCAGTTTTGTTAACAATAACCCTACTAGGGCACAGAGACGAGTATTAGTTAAGTTTGGCTGCAGATGGCTAGGATGGAAATAGATTGCAACTTGAAAAAATTGGTCTTCCTGTGTATTTTAGAGAAGTTGCTAAAAACCGATTATAGTTAGTTCTTCCTTGCTGAAATCCCTTAATATTTTCTTCCCGTCTTGACCAAAATACACCGAAATTACTGTGACAGGGCACCTTTAAGCCGGCGACACACCTGGCGATTTTATATGCCGATCGGCGTATAAAATCGCTGATATCTGGCATGTCAGATGTCGACGATTAAATTCGCCGGCATTCGCCAAGTGTGCCCGTTCCAGCGATTTTCTACGCTCATCGTCAACCAATCAGGTTGGGCGAACAAGGAGTTTACTATGTTCGTGTCTCCATCCGAATTAAGTGTGCGTCACAAGCCCCTTAAAAAGGCTGGAACCTTTGTTGTAAAATAAAAAACACAGAGATATAAGCCTTACGAAATAGTACTGTATACGTTTATGACATAGTTAACATTAGTTGTTCCTTATACTGCCGACCTGCAAAGACGAGTTTTTTGATCGTCACTTTACTGATCAATATCCTCAGGATAAAGTTTTTTTTATGTTCTAGGCATATAATATCTATACAATTTCAATTGTTCAAATTCAATATATCAATATATGCCGTGACAGTGCACCTTTAAGCCGGCGACACACCTGGCGATTTTATATGCCGATCGGCGTATAAAATCGCCGATATCTGGCATGTCAGATGTCGACGATTAAATTCGCCGGCATTCGCCAAGTGTGCCCGTTCCAGCGATTTTCTACGCTCATCGTTGCGAATCGCCAGTAAGGTCAACCAATCAGGTTGGGCGAACAAGGAGTTTACTATGTTCGTGTCTCCATCCGAATTAAATGTGCGTCACAAGCCCCTCAAAAAGGCTGGAACCTTTGTTGTAAAATAAAAAACACAGAGATATAAGCCTTACGGAATAGTACTGTATACGTTTATGACATAGTTAACATTAGTTGTTCCTTATACTGCCGACCTGCAAAGACGAGTTTTTTGATCGTCAGTTTACGGATCAATATCCTCAGGATAAGGTTTTTTATATTCTAGGCATGTAATATCTATACAATTTCAATTGTTCAAATTCAATATATCAAAATTAAGAAAAAAAAGGGGGGGGGGGGCGGGCAGATTTCTGAGATGAAAAAAGATTTTAATCACGTTGTGTAATTAAAAGCGTGCCTACCGCTACTGTCAATCTCTCAGGAATTCCCAGGTTGTTGTGGAGAAGAGGTCAAGTTTATTGGAAAAAATTTACTTTCATTTGATCTTACTCTTGTAATTACGTGTAGTCAATTGGCATTTCCAGAAATGTAACATTTATCTCCTAATCCGGTACCGATCGTTAGTTCAAACCAATATACCTTTGCCACTGATTAACATTTATTTAAGTTGTTTTAGATGCATACTTATATAAAAAATGTATCAGTTGTTATTGCGAATACGAATTGGTCGCTTTTTTTGAGAAGCGGAAAAGGAGCGAGGATGAATTTTCTCAGTGTAAGTTATATTCTAACGAGTCAAGTACACTACATTTATACAACAGCAAGACAATTTTCAGGTTATTGCACACATTAAAATGTAAATTATAGTATAACGTAGAGCAGACCACAAAGTTTTTAATTAATAAGGTTCGGACACTTGTGTCGCTTGGAAGAAAGAACAGAACTTTAACCAGTTTAACCAGTTTTAATAACCGAAAACAACACTGTTCATATCTTAATCAGAAAAGCCAACGCAGAGAGATTTCGACGTTTCGATGACATCCTGTCATCACTATCAAGAAAATGAGGAAAATTTACATAAGTAAAAAAAAAAAAACCAAACCGAAAACAATGGTCTATTGTTCTAAGCCAGTAAATCATCCAATCAGACTCAATACGTGCTAAATTATTCACTTGACTTTGGTTTTCCTTTGTGTGAGGTCACTTGATGATTCACTGGCTTAGAACAATAGACTGCTGTTTTCAGTTTAGTTTTGTCCACTTCCTCATGTAAATTTTCTTCATTTTCTTGATAATGATGACAGGATGTAATCAAAACGTCGAAATCTCTCTTCGTTAGTTTTTCTGATTAATTTAAAAACAAAAGTCGATCTTATTAATATACGTATTCATATCTTTGTACTTATTTAAAATCAACCTCGTTCCTAGGGCCCTCTCTCTTCCTCCCTCGAGATAGGACCCTGGTTGTCCTTGGTCACGTGGCACCTAAAATCTGGGTGCTTGACAAAATCTGTCGTTAGGGAGGAGTAGTAGAGTATACAGTTGTCGCTTTCTTAGAAAGGCCCCAGGGGCCAGCTGCGAAGATTGTGACAACAAGCGGTTTCACGAACCACGACGCGTATCTGGCATCCCCCGCAAATTTTGCAGGGGCGGATGACATCATTACCAACTTGGCAAAGAGCCTGGGATCGAGATCATCGAACGTACTCCCTTATCTTTGATTATTACCAATAAATATACGAAGGGGATGAATTGCCAGCCAAGTTACATATTTGTAACAGTTCCTGTTGTTATCTATTTGTGGTGTGGCTTCATTTAGCGAAGCCACTGTGGTCGAAAACGAGCGTCCAATGACTCCCTCAGTTTATTGCTTCTCTTGTTTTCGCTGCTTGGATCAGGAGTTTCTTGGTAACATGGCGAGCGAGCGTATCACAGCAGCATCTGGGCCGCGAGCTGTTTCAACTCAACAATTCCTTCAGGTCTTTGGTGAATTGCAGAACTTCAAGCACAGTCGGCAAACCTAGGTCTGTTTTGATGGAATTGTAGAAGAATTCCGGGCTCTAGAAACACGAAACAGAGGGAAATAAAGACGTCATGAAGGCGATATGTTTTCGGCTGATCAAGGGTAAAGGAAAGTACTAGATTTTCGTTTTTTTATTAAACTCTATGACAGCAACGCAACATGATTTGCTCCTTGGATTCCTTTGCCTCTTTTGAAATACTATGAAAAGACGTCTTGAGTGAGAAATCATTTCTCGGAAGACTGTTTAGCCCGAGAACGATAGTTAACAAGAGTTTGGAAAACTCTGTGAGCGTAAAAACCTGACAGTTTGAAGTCTTATAAAAAGATTAAACTGAACTCTGAGCGCGCAAGAAAAGAGTGTCAGTGCCGCACGTCAGACAAGAACGAGCGTTGAAACTCTTGTCGACTGAATAAAAATTCAAGTATATTCATACTCTACTAAAGTAAAGGAAAACGCACGGGAGTTGTTAGTCTACTGAAACGAGACCACAAATTTAAGTTCTCATCCACTCACAACATAATTGCAGCACATATCAACTGTTTGAGAGCATATATCTGAGTTGCTGCCTTAGTCCAACAGAAGCTAGTGTGCTGGTTTTATATGGCTTTTATAAAACGTAAAGAACGATTTTACACAGGCCTTTTTGCTTGTTTGTGTATCCCTTCTTTCATTGTATTGTGTCTTTTATTCTTCACTCAATATCGTCCAAGACAAATCCATTCCAAAGGGAGGGGAGAGAGAACGACCGCAAGCCAAACCACTAACCTCTTTTCGTAACTCATTGAGCATGTGCAGTAGAGGACCGTCCAGCTTGCCTCTAACCTCGTTATCACCACTAAGAGAAATGGAATAAAAATTAACTCTTAGGAATTTTTGTACCGCTCATGAGGCCTTTTCACACTACCTTGTGGCAATAAACCTTGCCGATTTTTTGTAAAAGACCTACAATGTCCAGACTCCGAAGACTCTCGCTGTCCAAGGGACAGTGACACTGGAAACAGACGCATGCACGCTCTCGCGCACGTAAATGCACGCTTTCGGCAGTTCTCGAATCCTTTCGTTAATTTTATAGGGGGAAAGGACAGTTTTGCATGCCATCAGGGACCTTTCCCATCAACTTCATCACGCCGTTGTCCCAGTAGCGAAATCGACAACAGGGAAATAGCTGCACTCCTGTGTCTGCACAACGATAAAATGGTGCCGTAACCTCCACAGGACACATACATGTCCACAGGTAGGGCAGGATATAGGGGAAACAGTTAACCCCAGGACATCTATATACACTGGAATCATACATAACACTTACACACGGCCAAACAAAGAACAAAAAGTGAACCTCAGGTCACCTACACTTCAAATCCAATATCGTTTAGCCATTTTGCGACGTCTTCTTTCCGCCATTGTAAAACTTTTTCGTTTGACGCTGGCTTTGGCGGCGGGCTTGACAGCACTGATTGGGTTTGGAAAGTCACTGAAAACAAATCAAAAAGGACACATTACAGTGGCGTTTTCTTACAAAAATGTAAGACAAGTCATAAAACGAAATGACATGCGGTTGAACGACTAGGAAACCCAAGAATTTTTTAGAAAGGAGATCGAAGGACCACCTTCCTCCTTCATTTGGGGTGTACTCGATGTACCAATTCCATTGAGTGGTTCTATGGTCAAGTCTTAGGTGTAATTGTTCTTTACCAAAGCCTACAGTGTTGTGGTTCTATTGCGTATTTTGTGACGAAAAGTCACGACTTGGTACATGGATATAGGGGGGGGGGGGGGGGGGACCTGCACCGTTTGCAACGTCTTACATGGTTGGTCGAGAGGACAAAAGAACGAGCAACAGAACAATGCTCCCAGCCCAAAAAAACAATGCAGCCGCAGGTTATCAGGGTCCAGTGAAAAAAGAGCTTTTGAAGAGTGCAGGTCTACTGGGATATGGTGCATCACGGTCTTTGGGGGCACTGCATTGTTAGCCTACTTGCAGATACATGATACTGTTTGTTCCCGGGCTGAATTTCGAAATTCCAGGAATAATGTGAGGGCGAAAAAGAAATACTCTAGTACACACCGGCTTTTGCCTTCGATATTTCTTTCATGAGCTGTTGTATGCCCACATTTGGTTCACGCCTGAAGTCCATCCAAAGTTTAGAGCCCAGAATGATCCCAAGCCAGCCGTCAGGACTGTAACCAGGTTCCATCATCAACGGAATCATTCGCTTTCTTCTCTGGTAAGCATACTCCGCTTCTGAAAACAATATGAGCCGCATTCTCAGTACGCAAAGCACTGTTAAATGTTTGGCAGCCTTTTTTTAACTGAATTTCAGGATGTATTGGTAACGTTACACCTCCACAGCAAAAGCGTAGTAAAGTGAGGATCAGGGTTAAATAAAAATGCAATAAATAAATGACTTTGTTCAAGTGTCAAAGTATTCAGCGCTGTAGCACTTGGACTAATTGGGGACACAATAAATCAGTGAAATAAATATACAAACTGAACATAACATCTGTTAAAAATCGAAACTGGTGGTAGGCAAACCAGTTGGCTGTTTACAAAGCGTGGTCGTGGATTTGAAAACGGAGCTACCGTGAAACAAATCCAAGTGGTCAGAGCGGGACTTGAACCCGGGGCCTCCGGATTGCAAGTCCGGCGCCCTAACCACCAGTCACACTAGGTCACGCCGCCTTCCCCAAGAGTAGCTAATATCCTCGCACGTTAGTTACACACGTTTGGACGGACCAGGTCGATAAGACGTGAAACCTACGTTTTCTATTTGCTTTCCATTTTTGTGCAAAATTTAAAAATCTTTTGCATTATGTCCAGCCGCGTTAGCCCTAGCGAGGAAATGGGAGTTTTTCCTTCGCCTCGTGCGATCTCCCTTTTCCTTACTAGGGCTAACGCTCACTAGGAAATTCATGGATTCATTTTAGCACTTTAACATACACTGCAGAATTAATTCTCTGATCCATCAAATGAACGTAAAGACTTGTTACCTCTGATTCAAGAACAAACGAATGACTCCCTGAAGATTCAAAAACTTATTAATGCTTCATAAGCCCATTGACCTATCAAATGGTCGATAATACATCACGTGTAGCGACTTTATATCGATAAACCTCCTCCTTATTAGTATGCGGTGTTTTAACAGCTGATAAAACACTCCTCATTATTATGCGGTGCTTTTCTCGTATGCTAACTTCCAACGTTCACAAAAGCATAATTGTTATGAACTCTATTGGCACACGCTTTTCCAGGAATGTTTTTGAAGCCGTTCAAAAATCTTGAGCACGTGTTTTATGGGGTCTAACACCACTCGGCTGCGCCTCTTGGTTTAAAACCCGATAAAACACACCTTGTTTTTTAAATATTACTTAAACTATCCGCTATAGCACAAAAGATGAATGGTACAGCATAAACGCACCCGATCTACAGTTGGGACTATTCTGATATTTCCGTGAAACTGCTAACAGAAGAACACACGATTTCTCCACAGCTCGTGCCATTGTTTCTAAGATGGATCCTTCCATCTGCTCTATATCCATCCAGACGCTGAATCCCTGAGTCTCCAGCTCTGCTTTTACTTGCAGCATCGTTTCTTGTGTGTCCCATTGGTAACTTATCATCACGTGCTCCTCAGAATCTAACAAAAACAAATCTACTGAAATCTTTTCTAATCTCATCAGGAAAGAACATTTAAAAAAAAGAAAATGCTTACCTTACACCTTCTTCAATTCTCGAAATAATGAAAAGCTTGTAAATTTGTAACAATCCTTTCACTATCAGCTTGCGAATCCTTTTTGTTTTCTATATTCGCTTGTTTGTTTACTACTTATTTAACTTTTATTTTAGTGTGGCTGTCAATTCGTAAACACCAAATTTATTTGTATTTAGTTTAGTATAGACATACCTACCCGCCTCGACTAGCTTTAGCTATTTGCGGGTAGGTATATGACCAGCTTGTAACTGTCTGTTTTAATAAAGTGTTGTTGTTGTTGTTGTTGTTGTTGTTGTTGTTGTTGTTGTTGTTGTTGTTGTTGTTGTTGTTGTTGTTGTTGAGTTGAAAGTCGAATTTTAGAAATCCGCGGAATTTATTTTCTCAGATTCCTACAACTCCACTTTCGGCAATTAACAATCAAAGAGCATTAGAAGAAAGTAATATTCAGTAGCTTTCATCTGAATGGCCAAAAGCTTGGGGTTTGTCCACTGATTAATATACGGCACCACCGACAGTAAAATACAGCTAAACCCCCAAAGAAAGAACTCCTTTATTTCAAAGTCTCCGGTGAACGAACGATATTCTTTAACCCGGAAAAAGAATGCCTGTGTCACTGATTTAAGAAATACATCTGTCAAACATAACATCACACCCCTTTCACAATGTTACTCTAGTCTTACCATTATTATTTTTGTGAAAACAACATTTCCGCTACTTTGGCGCCATTACAATGTGAGTTGAAAGTAGCGACGAAAAACTAAGCAGGTCGGAATGCTCTTATCCAAGACCTTTCTTAATACCTAAAATCGATTAGCTCCTAAACTCAGCATCTACTAAATTAAATGACACAAAACAACAAAAGTAAAGTAGTATAGGGGAGCAGGGATGGCGCAGTGGTGAGAGCACTCGCCTTCCACCAATGTGGAATAAAGATTGTAATATTGCGCTGTTAAGAGAGTTTAAACCGACGTTTCGACAATGCTGCCTTCTTCAGGGTACAAAACTATACTCGATTCCCGGACTCGGCGTCATATGTGGGTCGAGTTTGTTGTTGGTTCTCGTCCTTGCTCCGAGAAGTTTTTCTTCGGGTTCTCCGGTTTTCCCCTCTCCTCAAGAACCAACATTTCCAATTTCAATTCGTACAATACCATTAACAAGCAATGTACCGATACCTATTAATTAATTTTAAAGTTATGCGTTGTAATAGGGGGACTGCCTTGTAAAAGTCCGCAAGGGTTTCTTCAGTTTCCCTCCCGAATAGTTATCTTATTTTGTCACATTTCACATTGTAAATGATTTTAAAGTATGGGTAAATAAACAATCAATCAATCAATCAATCTGGAGAGTGTCCCCAATTACTGCTCTGTGCTAAATACAGTGACACTTAAATAAAGTGATTTTATACAGGCAGACTCACCTGAGCTAGTAGCGTGTCCTTTCTTTCCCTCAATTTCCCAGATCACTCCTGATGCCGCCTGTTGTATTTCCTTGTTTTCTGACTTCTGCAGATTCTGCAGCAGCGCCATTGTATCCTGGTCACTTTTTATCATTGCTTTGTTCGCCTCATCAAACGACAGCATGTACAACGCTTTCACTGCAGCTAGTCTCTCGTCCAGTTGATTCTCTGGGTTTTTTAACATGGAAACTAAAAGTGGAATGCCCCCAAGTTGACCGATCTAGTTATAAAACATTTATTTAATTACAAACAGGTTGCGACGCAGAGAAGGTTCTTAAGTCAACAGTCGATTTGCAAGATGCTCTTCGACTCTTTTTTCAAATCGAGATCTAAAGCAAGACCAACTGTCGAACATTGTGCGTAAACTTATGCCATCGCTACGAACACCAAACACCAAACGGCGAAAAAACACTTCTTCCTAAGTCGTGAAAAATCTCCCCTTGACCGCAAGATTATCTACCACAAACTTCAAAACCGGAATGGCTTTTGTTCCCACTGCATTTGCAAAAGACATTCTCAAATGTCCGCATGCAATGAGCAACAAAGGTAAAACCCACTCTTGTGACAAACTGTGCTCGCCCAACCAGTTTACTGTGCCTCTCAAAAACATACGAACTCTCGACTTCAACCCCAGCTAACGATTTGCGTGTTTTACTGCTGTCAATCATAATTACGGCGACAACCGGCTGACCACAAAAAATAAAGAAACCAACAAAGTGGATCGAAATCCCGGCCAATCACAACGCACGAACATGACCTTTGACCCGGTTGAGACAAACGTTCTTGTTTTGTTAGAGGTTCACTGCACGGTTGGTTGAATCTTGAATTTCCGACTCGGCAAGTTATTGAAAGGCGAAGTAAAATCTAGCGTTTACAGTTATATTGTAATGGTTCTAGATGAACATTTGTTCTGGGTTAAGTCCGTCTTACACATACAAGTGTTTCATACCATTTTCTTGTTCCCGTCGTTTGTAGCCACGTGACTCAAGCCATAAGCTATTTCGGCCGCAGAGAATCCAAGACTGCGCCGGTCAGCGGAGTGGCTGGCTTTTTCCAGTAGCTTCAGAATGTCTTTGATTGGCTCTGAAAGTGTTTTGGACGTGTTGGTAAACATGGTACAAAATTTACGCGGCAGGAGTGCTGGTACAGTGGCAAGGGGGAAAGAGTATTAAAACCTTCAGAAAACGCGAATAAAACAAGTCTCTGTACCCTGCACTCCTCGCTGGGAAGCTGCATGTATAATTCAGTGTTAGCGAGTAAGATTTCAAATCGCTTGTGTCAACTAACCGTGATATTTGATGCGATATAATGATGATTTCTGAACAATTTAATGGCGACTTTAAAGCGTTGTAAAGGGGCAGGAGAAGTGCACATCTGATAGGTGCATAAAGACTCCCGCGAACGAGACAACGTCAGATAAATGCGGGAACGCGCGTTTGCCCACATGTTTTATCGATTGATCGAGTAAGAAGCACCGTCGCTTCTGGGACTTAAATTTGCGTCCAATTTCTCCCCAAAACAAAGTTCCAGGGCACTTTGACGAGGGAAAATGCACGAATATAATGCTTCCGATACAATGTCTCTAATTTTGCTAGGAACTTAAACCAGGTCAAAGTTCCTTCGGAGGATTCACAGTTTCTTCAGAAATTAACCGCCTCGCCGAAGGTACACTGAGATCCAGGGCGCGTTGTTGATAATTTCTCTTATATAACAGACAATAAATGAAAAATTAAAGTAATAAAGAAAGGAGTCATGTAGACAGGGGATAGCTTCTCACGCAAGTCGTTTTTTAAGGGGACTGGTATAGGCTACACAGGGGATTTCGATGCCATTTTGTGAGCGACTGTTTAGTGGACTTGAAATTCGATCACAAATTGTCTATGTGAGCTGTCGGCGATGTCTCTTACTATTTCAGAGCGATGTAACGGGAGAAGAGAGCGCATTTGACGTCAGCATGAAAACGAACGTTTTGTTTTATCAACGGAGTTAAGAAAATAATTTTGCCACCGTAAAGAGATTCGACTGCTGACGTTTCAAGCGATAGCTAGCCCTTCGTCAGAGCTGGTGTCGTTCTGACTAAGAGCTAACGCTCGAGATGCCAGAACTCTAATGAATGAATGAATGAACGAAATCTTTATTTAAACACGGTAAAAATATCAGTATAACAATAGAAAATGAAGAAATTCATTTTAAGTATAATTTTCTATTTACTGGTTTACATATTTACGGTGTGGGAGTCCGATACGGAGAGCCATTTATCAATTTTTCTCTTGAAGTTGCGTAGAGATGTTTTAGTGCGGTTATCCTCAGGAAGATCGTTCCAAAGAGAAGCTCCGCTATAACTGAAACTACACTTCAGGTAGTCAGTTCTCGGTTTCGGCAAGTACAATTTTTGACTTGCGTCACGAAGATCAACGAACAAAGTTCTCGGAGTGAACATGTTACAAAGATAATTTGGGGCGAGCTTATTAACGCATTTGTACATTAATTTTGCTTCGTTCTTCTAACGGATAAGTTGTCCCAGCTGAGAGAGTTGAGAAGATAGCTAGAGTTCATATTATAACTTGATTTAGCAATTACTCTGGCAGCGCGATTTTGTAGTTTTTGTAGTTACCCACTCAGCTGTTGAGACAAGCCATCCCAAACTACACTGCAGTAATCTCTTTACGGTTGCCAAATTATCTTATCATCTCTGTTGAAAAGACCAAAGATTCGTTACCGTACCTTCGCTCGCCATAATCAGATGGTTGTTTTTCTCATCCACTAGGTAGGCCAAACAGAGGAGTGCAGTCATTCTGTAAACAGGAAACTGTGTTCGGAAGAACCTCAGAAGAGTCTCCACTGCACCACTGCTGTCGAAATACTTCTTGTTGTTTATACGTTTGGAAAGATTGTGAAGCACTCCTAGCACCTCAAACGTCAAGCTGCCTTTTACAGAGAATTTAACATCCTTGTCTTCGGGTCCTTTGGGAAGATTCTGCAATAAAATAAATTGAATAAACCATATGGCGACCTTCATGAAGATGTTCGACAAGGTAAAAATTTCATTAAGGCTAAGTGGTCCATTCCGCAACTAGCTGATATCCAGTGGGGCCCTGCTAAAAACCATAATCTAATACAGTCAACTACCTTTATTACGGACACCCTCGGGACCGCGAGTTAGTGTCCTTAATAGCGTCCGTAATAGCGGGAATTTAGCTCAGGGTCTCTCCTCTTCTCGTCCCATGAAGCCGGGGACGCTCGAGGGGACGAGAAGAGGCCGAAGACTCTGAGAACCAGGTTGCCGGCTTTAGTCCACACCCGGGCATTTGACAGCTTCGTGATTTTCACCTCACAACACTGTCGCTTCGTTTCACGTCTGGAGAGAACATCAGTGAAATGGTTGATCCATAGAACGAACGGTCGCTGCCACAATACTGACAAATTGAATGTATCCGAGACTTAGTTTGGCGTGAAAAAGCTTTCATTAGAATATACAAAAGAAATCCACGCCTTTTTAACTTTACCGTGGGGCATTTGACCAGCTCGTTTGTCCCCGCCGTGGGTCTTTTGCCGGCTTATTTTCAAAAATTGCTATTGCTCGTTGACGGCTATTGACCGTTCCGCGACCTTCGTCATCTTTTGTACTATATCGTATTATATTGTTCTTACGAGTCGAGTAAAAAGACAGGAATGGTAACACTCAGGAAATCTGTGATAAGACAAGACTTGAAGTAGGTTATATACAGCGCATCCGTCGATAGTCGAAAGAAAAGCCAGGACACGCGGTGCGGCATTACACGAAGCAATGCACGCAAGGTACAAATTCCACTGAGTGTCTGCCCCAGTAATCCTTGCGTGCAACAATTCCAAACTTGAGCAATGGATTAGGAATACGCAGGAGCTGTAACCTTCCTACATACAATGCTGCGGTGTATATTTGGTCGTTATCCTTACTTTGTTATTTCATACCTGATTGTCGTTAAACTCGGGTGTACAAGCCTTTAGGTTTTCAAGGAGTTCCAAGCATTCCTTTACCAAACCTGCATTCCCACAAGCCTCACAAAATGCATCATGGAGATCGGTAAAATTTAAAATGGCTATTGAGATTGACAGCATCACCTCTAAGGCCCACTTTGCGGCTGAATCCACCTACAAGAAAGACATGAGAATGATGTATTATTTAGTAATGACACAGGCAAACTCGGAAAAAGAAATTCCGAGTGCTCCTATCAGGAGTCGAACCTTAGACCTTCCGATTACTGGTGCCGATTACTGGTTCGTATATAAACGGAGAGTAAGCCTGGGGAGAGACACGCTTATGAGGCTCGCGCGCGCGAGGATCGACGCTTTCGGCGATTCGCGCCTTTCGATTGATTTAAGAGAAAAATATGAAGGAAAAAAAACCCTACTGTTTGCAGTCTAATCATACCCCAGCGGCTGGTTTTCTATCCTCCGTTCTTGTAGTTGCTGCTTTTTTCTTCATTATTTCAGTTATTTCATCTCCACTCGCACTTGCATTATTTCCCTGTTTTCCTGGCGAGAAAGCATCGGGGTGGCTTCCATGAAGAGTTCTCACGATTTCGGTCACAAATTCAGGAACGTTCACATCAACCAAGAAGTTCACCACTAAAGTTCTGCTCGGTTGATCCGAGATCTTGGTGTAAACTCCCACCAAAGCATCCGCCTTCCAAAACGCTCCTTCAGTAGCCAGCTGACCAGAAGTTAAAAACGACCGCAGGCTCCTGATGAGCTTCTCACATTCCGAGAGGTAGACGTACACGCTTCGGTGCTTTTTCTTGTATGAAAGCAACGTGCTTTTTAAGTCAACCTCCTTTGATTTGCTTTGGTTGGCATCTCCTGTTAGCAATGGAACAGAAAGGGTAACTTACTTTGCCGTGACTCGAGCTGAGTTGACTACTATATTTACTTAGTGTAAATCAAAATGTCTGAAAAGTTGTCCATTACGTTAAACCCACAAATAACGACTACGGAATATATTTGCTGTTCTTTAGCATTTGTAAAATGAATGCCACAAAACTGCAGCAATGTAACTCACTCTGTGGTTGCTCTGGTTTCCTTTGCATCTTCCATTTTATCATTGTAAAACGAAACACGACCGATTTTCTACCACGTTAAGTTCAACACGACATATTAGAACTTGCGTTTCATTTTAAAAGCATCACAAAATTTGCATCAATTGTGAGTCGATATTGGGTGACATTTTGACAAAGTGAACCGTAACAGATACAGGGATTTGTACGAAAATTCAATGAATAACTTTAATTTGTTCCAGAAGACAGGAATATACAACAATTGAGTTTTCTCAAGACTCTGGCTTTGTTCACGAAATAAAACTATTATTCTTGTCCATCTCTTGGGACGCAACCTACCAATTAGCTAACTGTGAAAACCCTATAAGGTCACGCACATATGCGGCCCCTCTTCGTGAAATAATTGAATAACTTAGTAGAACAAAAAAAGGGGGAAGCGGGAGAAGGTGGGGGGGGGGGGGGGGAAGAATGTAGTGTCTGTACCCGAAAACATAAAAGCTGCACTGATATGTCTGAAAAATTGTCGCGCTTTCTCCCACAAATTGCTATCGTCTGCCATTATGTTTATCCCTGCTTGTCTTCGTCTGAAAGTTAAATTTCCAAGAATTTCCAAAATTCTCAATTGCCAATGTTTTACTTCGTAAAGTGCAAAGGCATGTTTAGAAATTCGCAAACTCCCGTGAACATCGACTGCCAATCATAACTTGTGACAACGTCGTTAAAGAAATGGGATTTATTGATTTTTATTTCATTTGGTTTCATGAAAAGTGGTCACTGATTTGCAGTTCACGTTGCAGACTTATGATCTTTGCTATGAGAAATCTTTCAAATTTATCCCTCACACCAAAGACACATCAGTTTAGAGAGCGAATCGGTATCCTACCTATCCGCCTCGTATTTACGTGCTCCCAAAATCCCTAGCTCTAGATTACCTCTAGCTTGGGGTTTTCCTCTCATACCCAGTTCCCTTATAAGCTGACTAGTCCCGGTCTCTATATTCCGCGCTTCTCTGAAGTCCATCCAGAGCTTGGTGCCCATTATAATGCCCAGCCAGCTGTGGGGTTGAAAGCGAGGCTCCATCATCAGTGGGATGATTTGTTTACGCAGTTGATAAGCATACTCCGCTTCTGTGTAATGTAAAAAAATGAACACTTACTGAACCTAGTTGTTCAAAGGGCGGATAATTTTATCCACTGGATAGTTCGCTATCCGACAGATAAAATGTGACTGTGCAAGATTTCCCTTATAGTCCTCTAATTTGTGAATAGAGTTGAAGCATATGTCAAATTTAAGTATGGGATTGTGTGGAAAACTTACCAAAAGCATTGGTTGAAGTATATTTGCTCTGCTGGATAGCGACTTATCCAGTGGATAAAGTTATCCGCTCTTTGAACAGCTGGGGCCTGGCTTTTAATTTGCCACAAATAGCCAGACTATTGTGGGCAGTGTTTAAAATGTAATAATTCCATTGTCTCCGATTGGAATAAAAATATAATTTAAAACACAAATGAGAATAAGTTTTTTTTATATAAATCAACTTGTTTTCAATTTCGCAGACACGTTTGGACAGAAACGTCTGCCTTACGGATTAGGTCTGCATGCTTTTTTCTATTATTTGTTTACTTATTCGTTAGCATTTTCTAGTTATTTGTATTCAAATTGACATCTTCTGTAAATTTCCACTGAATAAAGCAGCAGTTTCTGCCGAAATATGTCTGTGAAATTGAAAATAGTCGTTTTATATCTAAAACTTTCTGTGACTTCCCTGCTGTCCAGAGCTTTTGGTGATATCTTACACAAATAAGAATGTTGCCAAAACTCCGAGAAAGTAGAAGAAATTATATTACGTTATTTTTGGAAAAAAGAAACACGATTCTGTGTAAGGTGCACAATATTTGTCGGTTTATTCGAAATCATCTTCAGTTGCAATAGTAATAAGGAGGTAACAAATAGATTCGAACGGTTTATCATCCGCAGTTTTGCACTTTACATAGATTTGTATTCTCATTAAAAACAAACTTAATAAAAGACAATGGTTATGAAGCCTGAAAAACGTCTTTGTTACATGTTTTTGTTACTGATTTTTGGCCTTGAACGTGCACAGACCACAATAGATTTTGAAATGTGCTGGAGCAACTGACCAATAGAAACGTTCCTGTTAAGATATTCAAACTGTAATGTGAATGTTAAAACAAAGGATTGTGCACGGTCGCGGCCCTTCCAACATAAATTGCAGCACCATTGATGTCATAGCAAGGTTTCAAAACCAGTCCCTCAGTTAAAAATAACGATTCCTAAAAAAGGTACACGCCGTGAATATAAAATGCACATATAGCTGAATTAATGAAATATAACAAAATTATTCCGTTCTGGATAGTAGCAGCTTCCTGTCGCTAATCTAAATTAACTTTATATCATGTATGGTGAATGCATTCTCTGGCTTTAACTTCTTTTAGGTCGTGTTTGATTGATCGTATTCCGGACTGAAGAAAAAGCGGAATACCTGAATAAAATTTAATTAAATTTGAGAAGACGTTTCTGCAAACTTTCGCTGACAAATGATAATTCAAGAGCGATTTTGTTCTCCGGCAACTCCTAAAACCTCTTATGACGGATTTCTCGTCATCATTGTGTGTATTCCTACCCCGGAATAGGATCAATTGAACACACCCTTAGTCTCTGCTATTCCTTACCTGCCCGACAGTTTGGGCTCTCTAAATACTTCCGTGATACAGCCATCACAAACACAGTACAGTTTTCTACCGCAGAGGCCATGCTTTCTAGGGTAGAGCCTTTCATCGCCTCAACATCAATCCACACTGCAAATCCAGCTGACTTCAGTCTATCCCTCACCTGCAGCACTGTGGCCTGCGAGTCCCATTGATAGCTGATCATTATGTGCTGACTTTTGGTGGGAGCTAATTAAATAACAAATCAAAGAAACTGTAAATTGTACTTTAGTCGATATATGAAATGTTCAAGTGTTTTGTTTTGCTATGCTGTGTTTATATATGTTGTGTTTTGTTTCGTCTTACTGTGCAGTGATGTGTACTCAGTTTTTTCAAGTTCTTTTAGTGTGCACTAACAAAGGTGGAGGGAGCTGGGATGGCGTAGTTTGGGGAGCAGGGATAGCGCAGTGGTGAGAGCACTCGAGTCGCCTCCCACCAGTCTGGACAAGGTTCGATTCCTGGACTCGATGCCAGGTTGAGTTTGCTGTTGGTTCTCGTCCCTGCTCCGAGGGTTTTTCTCAGGGTTCTCCGGTTTCCCTCCCTCCACAAAAACCAAACTTCTTGTTATGCCTTTTTGCTCTATGTGCTGTGCTGTGCTGTGCTGTGCTCTGCTTTGTGTTGTGTTGCACTTGGTTCAGTTTTACTGTAACGCTGTACAAAGTAGCATTTATATTATCTAAATCATGTTAGTTTACTACCCAGTAACGATCATCTCAGTCAGTCATCACCAAATTTCGTTGCAGAACTGTGCATCACCGCCCCGAAACATAGTAACACTTCTTTTGACATTAACCCTAATACGAGCTTTTAAACTTCTGCTGGAATGGTGCAGTGTAGTTTCAATACAGTAACTGGAATACAAAGCAAATAATTTCAATCCAAAAATCTTGTAATGAACGCATTTTAAAATTGTTTTGAATCGTGTAGATTTATTAGATGGACGAAGATGGCTATAAACGAAAAGTATGGAGACAACTGTGACATGCAGGTGCTGAAGTGTAGCCTGCAGAAAAGGAGTTATTTTTTGCGTTATTCAGGCGCGCGGAGGCAAGCGCAAGTCACGCGTGACGGGAGGGGCGCCCCTCTCGTTGCGCGTGACTCGCGCTCCGCGCTCGCCTCGCACTTGCCTCAGCTCGTCTGAATAACGCAAATAAAAAAAACCGCCTGTTCTGCAGGCTAACTGAAATGTGAATCACGTTTCATGTATAATTCTCTACCTGAACTTGTTATAGAATCTCTATTCCTTTCAATTTCCCACAGGACACCACAAGACGCTTTCATGATGTCCTTATTTGGATTCAATTTCAGACTCTGTAGCGTCTCCATGGCTGAAGAGATGGCTTTGATAAGCTCCCTGTTGGTAGCATCAAATGATAACATCCACAAGGCCTCTGTTCCAGCAAGCCTTTCGTCATCTTGTTGGGATGACTTTAACATGTTCACAATGACAGCAATTCCTCCATTTAAACCGATCTGAAACGAATGTCGACAGACATTTAACTATGACAAAGCCTGGGCGGATCTAAGAATTTTCGATAGAGAGGACTCAAATGTTACTTTTTACGAATAGAATCTAAGGGGGGGGGGACTCCCATATAAAAGTGACGAGGGTGATCGTCGTACCTTTAAGGGGTTAAAATTCGTGGTTTGGTACACCTTAGACATCTTAGGGAATAGTCTGAAATGTCAGCCGTCTCCTCCCCCTAACCCACAGGGGGCACGGGAGAGAGACGTCTGAATTCCGAGCGTTATAATGTCGTCCGTTGACGTCACACAGTAATTTATGCAATTTTGCATAAATAAAAACCTTTGAAACCAAATGGCGGCCACGAGTCATGGAAGCGCATGGAAGCATTGCAGCATGCATAATGTAGGAGGTTGTGTGCGTTTCGCAAGCCGTAAAATTTGAAGACGAAGCATCAAGAATGTATGAACGGGATCGCACTTCATTTTCCACCGAAGATGAATTGAAAAATGTTCCGATAAATGTTATTAGTAAATTAAGTGTTGACACGCTATGGCCAGACACGACTCATATTAACGTGGTACGGGTGGTATGAAATGTGATTTCTCGTTATGGTTTTGCTTTTTTGGACTGTTTTTTTTTTTGTATGAAATAAGAGTAGGTCCTTCAGAATATTTCTTTTGCTCCTCAAGATGGTTTTGAGGTTAGGCAACGCCGGGTGTTAAGTTGTGACAAAAGAAAGAAATTTTTTGCGCACTTTATCGTTTTGTTGTAAACCTGACTTACGTTCAGCGAAAATCAGAGGTTATTTTTTCAATGAGATTGTAAGGGTAGCCTCTAGCCCAAAAGTGCGTTTTGAAGTGGATGATGTTGTAATAGAATGATTTTGCAGAGAAGGTGTTTCGAAGAAGTCTCAGGGCTTCATTTTTTATTAGTCCTTAGTTCTGACCCCGGTGGGAGGCAGGAAGAAAAATGTGAACTGGAAGGGTCTCTGTAGGTTTAAAGTGCGTGCGAATGTCAAGGATTCCCGCATGATTGTAGAATCGCTGAGACTTCAGAGAACCAACTACTCAGTGAAATTATTCTTTTGCAATACCACCAACTTCAAAACGCGCCTTCAGGCAAGAGGCTATCAACACAATCTCACTGAAAAAAATAACCACTGAGATTAAATTCACTGAACGGAAGTCGGCTTTACAACAAAACGAGAAAGTGCGAAACAAAATTCTTCCCATCTTCACAACTTACCACCCGGCTCGAGAAATATTGAAAGAGCCTCCCACTTATCTCATACCAAAAAGGAAAATCTTTAAGAGATATACTCGCGAGAGCAAAACCACGTTAAAGGCGTCGTTAAACGAGAAGTCACTTTTCACACCAGGAACTTACGAGTTGTGTCTGGCCTGTCAACACTTTATATTCGCCGCCGAAATGGAATATCTGTTTTCGCAAGTTCGACCAATAAGAAATGGTTATCTATTTCAATTAGGGAAGAACCAATCAAAAACTACCTACCATATTCGCAAAAGTACGTGAGGTCAACGGACGACATTATTATGCTCGGAATTCAGACGTCTCTCTCTCCCGTGCCCCCTGTGGGTTAGGGGGAGGAGACGGCTGATATTTCAGACTACTTAGGGAACTAACACCTAAAATGACTTCCATCAGAGGTATGCTGGTACTTTTAGGGTAATGAGCTGAAAAATGTGAGAGGAAGTAAATGTCAGTCAACTGATTTAATGGTACCTCTTAGAGGTAAAAACTTTGTTAGGACCATGCCCCCCACAAAACAGAATTCTGGTACCTTTAAGGGGTTCTTTTCAGAATTTCCAACGATCACCCCTGTCGCTTTTATATGGGAGTTCCCCCCCCCCCCCCCGGGTATAGAATAGACACTAAAGAAAGTCTCCCACAGATGCAATGATTCTTGGGGTTATCTGAATTGTGTACTAATTTTATCCCTACACCATTGCAATTCAGTGTGCATAAAAGATTAAATTTGAATCTGAAACTAGTAATCTGAGCTGATTACTAGTTCGGATGCTCTTCCACTGTGCTACAGGAGACTCGTGAGAGCTAAGGCCATTAAACTAGGTTCATGGGTCAAACACCCTGCATACTGCTAGGATTTGAATGCCAATGAGTGGTCATATGTAAAAGAAACGTGATGTTATGTTTTAAATTTTTTAATTTTGAATTTTGTTTCAAAGATCTGTAGTCTTCTGTTTTCTGATAAACAGAGATGTACAAATTTTGTCAGTGTCAGTGATAAAAATATTACATAAATCGGTCGTATTCATTAACACTTGAAAGTAGCCTTACTTGCTTACTGTTGTGTGCATTCACAGAAAGTTGACTAATGCCCCCAGCTATGTCACTTGTTGAGAATCCCAGGTATGCACGCGAGCTTGACTTTGATGCCTTGTCCAGCATTTGAATAATAAACTTTATGTGCTCTGAGGGTGTAACAGAAATACTAAGCCCAACTGAAGAGGAACAGATATGTGGAAAGGGGCCCTAAGTGACTTTGATTTTGGATTGATTCCTGGTGGGTGTCTTGAACTTAATTCTGATAAGAACTACTGATACTGTATTAATTAACAGTTATTCCAATAACAAGCATGCATTGGATATGAGATGATAGATAGCCAACAAGGTGCATAGCACCGAGTTGGCTATAATCATCTCATATCCAACAAGAGTGGGTGGAATAATTGTTTCATTAAAAACAATCAAGAAACATTGCTAGATCTTGCTGATTTCACCTTGCAAGAACAACCAGAAGACAATTTATTGGTCGCTATTTCTCAACAATGGTATAATGGCTCCTATACCATGGCCTCTAAGCCAATCAAATCCCTGGAATTGCATTAAACAACAATCGTTTTTCCAGTTTTTTTTTTTTTATTATTTTATGAGAATTTTATTGCAATAATGTTATAAGTCTTCCTTAGACAATTTTTTGCACCATACACATGTACCTGTATTTTTGTGTCAGTGTTCAACTTATTGACCGCGTTTTTTGTTGTCTGCCTCAAAGTTTCCCTAAAGTCTGTTGAGAGCTGGTTTATGTTAAAAATTTATTGAGGAACCTGTCAAATTCTCAAATGTCCAACCCAATAATTAAGGCCAAGCATTAGTGAAATTGAAATGTTACTAACTACCAGATCACATTTTAATTTGAATTTTACATTCACCACAATAAGAATATATTTACAGATTGCCAGTATTAAAATGAAAAATGAAATCAACTTTGCAATAATTATTATGTTGGGAGGAACGCTAATTGACCTGACCTCAATGCAATATCAATATAATATTTAATTTAACGAGTTCTTACCAACATCAGCCATTATGGTTCCATTATTGCTTTCTTCTATGAGATATGCTAAGCAAAATAAACTCTTGAGATAATATGCAGTCACTTTTGATTTCAGAAACGGCAGTAATTTCTCCACTCCTTTGCTGTCATTGAAGAATAACCTGTTCGAAACCTGTTTGGCCATATTAACCAATGCTCCAAGAAGCCTTGACAGAGTTCTTCCACGAGAAGTGAACTTAGTTATCACTTTTGTTTCTGGATCCTAAAAAACAAAATAAATAAAATAACTTTATTTCCGTGTCAATGTATTTAGTGCAGAGAACTAATTGCGGACACCCTCCAGATCGAATAAATTGGAATTTGGAAACATTGGTTTTTGAGGAGAGGGGAAAAGTGGAGTACACGGAGAAAAACCTCACGGAGCAAGGACGAGGACCACCAACAAACTCAACCCACACATGACACCAAGTCCAGGAATATAACCTGAGGCACATTGGTGGGAGGCGAGTGCTCTCACCATTTCGACATCCCTGCTCCCCCATGAGGAAAAAATATATTAAATACAAGACAGCATTTGAGCGCTTAAATTAGTTTTCAGTTTTCAAAATTTGATGTAAAGTTTTAACAAATGTTCAAAAGATTGGCAATATATAAATTAATGTAACAACTGTATCAAGTACACTACAGTGTATCTCCAGTAAGGCCCATATCATTATCACTCCTTTGGAATTACATAGATAAAATAAATAAATAAATAAATAAATGGACATTTCAGCAGCACATCCACAGAGTGGCTCATCATCCACTAGGTGCTTCCTTGTGAATTGCAATTTGGGATTGTCCAGATTTTTAAACAACCCTCATCCCTGATCAGACTTCAATTTGTTGCAGAACACTAGCTTACTGGGATGATATATTCATGTACTTTATAATCACAAAAATACCTCAAAAGGAATCATGTCTGATATGGAATCTTTTAATACTTCAGTCATTTCCAAAAATACTGGAATAAGTCCTACACTGCCACATTTCTCTGCCAGCTGAGGGAAATCTGTTACGTTCACTGTGAAACCAGCCAACAGATTAAGAACATCCTGAGCATGCTGTACTGCTTCTGAATCAATACTTTGAGCAGAATCCTGAAAGATCAAAGAGTGGAGATAAAAAGAGAGGTTTTGGCAACTAAATTGTTAGCTCTGAGCGATGACGGAAGTCTGTTTTTTATGTTGACCAAAACAAGTTCTTACTCATGTGCAGTCAACCATTTTGCAAGTTGTGGCAACCAAACGCGCCTAATTACTTACATGCTTGGTACTTAAACATTTGCTCTGGAGTCAAGAACTTTGCTCATTAGCCCGGTGTTGCAGAATGAACAAGTGAGCAATTCAGCTGATCTTTGTTATTTATCAGAGCCCTGGCTGGGACGTGACATTAAATGATAGCTTGCTTTTCACCCAGAGGGATGTTCAATGCTGTTCCAGGATCGGACAAAGAAGAGAGGTGATGGAGTATCAGTAAGTATGTAGAAATGACTGGATGGAAGCAAAAAATCTCATTATCTCATTTTTAACTTGAAATTGAATAATAAATATCAAAGGCTGTCCTTACATCAAAGGACTACCCAAACACAATCACAGAAAACCCAGCCTAGCCAGGGAACTGGCACAAGTAATGCAGGAATGCTTGGAGCTCAGGCTTCCCCAGCTTTATATATCAGCACAAAATTCAGTTTTGAATGCCAAGAACTATACTGTGATAATTATTAAGTGGGATGCCCTGAAGGGGCATAGCGTGTCTAAAAACAGGTTGATTTCTTTTTTTTTTCTTTGTAGTAGCTACAAATCTGCACATTAATTTATTCATTAAACTTACCCCTCTCCTACTAGGGAAGTATTGTTCTGATTGTCTTCAACAGAAGCAGGCCAATCGAAATCCATTCTTGTCGCTTATATACCCCTACCTGTGTGACGTCAACGCATCATTTGATTTATCCATTAGAACTGCATTAAATTGTGGCGCCATATTGTTAACATGTTGTGGACTCAAGTGTGCCGTTTTCAAACGCAAATTTCACCATTTTGAAGCGGAAAATCGAAAAAATGACTTCTAAGAAGCACTCGACATCTAAAACGGTGGAAATTGGAGTCAGTTTCTGGCGAAGGAATCGTGCTTTGTTTGACAATCCTGAACCACGGTAGGAGACTTAAAAGAGGTCATTGAGAAGCTTACGTTATCATAATGGAATTTCCGAAATTTCCGGTGAGACCCTTAGTAGCGTAACACAAGGGAAACAACATAACGCGATCTTCGTGACTCATTAGCAAGGATAGTTTTATCAATCTGTGAAGCATACAGTTGGAATAAATGAATTAGCCACATAATAGCTGGTGTCAGCATCTCGCGTAAATGCCAGTATAGGCATCTTGTTTATCATAATCATTGTAGATTTGATCCAAGTGACTATGCAATTCAACTAGTAATTTAAAGGTTGTTTGGGCAGGATCATAGAAAAAAATGTGTTCCTCTTGGCAGTATTTAGAAAAAAATCAAATATTTTGTCAGATAATTTGTGTGAAATTACTGCATTACATCAAGTTCAATCAAAGCAAAACAAAAAGTCAACAGAAATTTTAACACAACACATCACTTGAGGACAATAAATTAAATTCTTCCAGGATAACTTCCTGTAGAGCTGTATCTTTGACCTAGTCTCAAAACACCCGATCACACAAATTCTTCTTGCTGACTTTTTACTTTCAATTGAAGTTTGGAACTTTTGGAAAGTTAAGAAAAAGAAACGTTAAAAAAAAATTCACTTACTTTAACTTTCTCTCGATCGAAGTTTGCTACACCAGGGTGCTTTGTTATCAAAGCCCTATAAATCTCCAAAATCAAACCAGGAATATTCATCTTCAATACAAAGTTAACAGCAGCTGTTTTGAGCTCTTCGCTTTCATCCATGGAACAAGAAAACTTCAAAAGTTCCACACAACACGACACAACATCTTTGTTCGCGAGAGTTCCTTCGGATACATGGGTTGTTAAGATCTGTACAGTCTTCTCTGCATTAGAGAGCAACGATTTAATATTAGGCTGATTTTGCACGGTTGAAGAGAGCTCCATCTCTTGTAAATTTGTATTTTCGTCTTGTTTTGCGTCTGTTGTTAGGGAGTTTTGTTCATCGTGTAAGTTTGCAGCAAGCTTGTCGCAGTTGTCGGCGCTTGGTAACTTTTGAAGCACGACTTTGCATGACTTAGTTCGAGAAACTCCACTACCCATTGCTGCTTACTAACAATAAGCGAACTTTTTGTACGTTCTGGTCCTCCATGACAGCGTTTATCCCCTAGATCACTCCGTTGCATGCAACATTGTTCATCCTCAACATGCAAAAATAACCAGGCGTTCCTTTCCTTATCATTAGTCGACCGAAAACTCGTTCCAATTTCGTTCCCAAGGTCTCCGGGTTTAATTGCTTTTCCAAGATAGCGGCAACTTTTGTGTAAAACAACATCGATCATAGTCTCCTACGTCCACGCAGCCTTTCTTAGTGTCGTCACCCAACGGGAGGAGCGTCGCGTGACGACACTAAGAACGGCTGCGTAGGAGACTAGACGCGTTGGCCCGTCAACACTTTTTAACACGCCATTTTGTTTGCTTTGTCAGTATAAACTAGGCTGTGATTGGACGAGACACCGAACTGAAAACTTGGCGCGAGGAGCTTCCAGAAAATGGAAGCTTGAACCTGATTGGTTAATTATCGGGTAAGGAATGTGGTTCGGCTTACACCTGCCATAAGCCTGGGCAGCAGCCGTTTGTGGAGAGGAGCGCTGCGTGACGACACTAAGAACGGCTGCGTAGGAGACTACATCGATCACTGATTTTCGTTGTCATTTTGCCCTTGAGCTAATAGCCTGCGTAGCAGGCGTAATCGGGGAGGGGAGGGGGAGCAACAAAAAGTCCCCCCTTTAATTTTTCTCTTAGTTTTCTCGTTCTCGCTCCCCTCCACGATTACGCCTGCTGCCCAAGCCAATTCTTTTCTCCCGCCTATTCCCCAGCTCACCCTCGACCTCGGCTTGTTCGCTCACTCTCGACCCACCGATTTAGCTACTCACTTCAACTTACCAGAGCCGAGTAATTCCTCTAACAGTCGGCTAGCCGTTTGTCTCTCTTTTCGGCGCGCATAAAATGACGACTATGGGAAAGTCCTGTCTAACCGCTGCCAGTCCAGCAACAACGCATTCCGACGTAAAGCGAGAGAGGCTTTATCGACAGACAGTCTGAAACGGCCGCAATGGCCATTTTTATGCTAGAGACGTTAAAGTCGTCTAGAAGCATTTAACGTCTGAGACGTTAAAGCCGTCTGGTATAAAATCGGGACGCATAAAAGTAGACGACCTAACAGAAATTTTTGTCTGATTTTTTTTTTTTTTTTTTTTTTTTTCAGGACTAAACGCTAACTCGTGCCAGTCGCCTGTGGACGAGTCAGGGCTAAAAGCGTCCCAGTAAGGGCGTCCCGTTTTTATACTAGACGCATTTAACGTCTGAGACGTTAAAGTCGTCTGTTAAGTGCGTCTAAACGACGCACTTAACTAAAGACGTTAAAGTCGTCAGACGTTAAATGCGTCTGTCTTATTTACCGTTTTTATACGAGATGTTAAAGTCGTCTCGAGATGACTTTAACGTCTCAGACGACTTTAATGTCTCTAGCATAAAAATGGCCGATGAATGATGTACGCAACTGATCATGTAAGGGAACCCATGGAGTAGGTCATGGGCTTCTGCCATGTATATGATTTCTAGTCTTTTTTGACATTTTCTCTTGCATGTATATAATTGTATAAGCCGAGTTATGAACACTACCTCATGTCCGCTAGTTAATCATTAACTTCTTATCCAACTTTCAAATAGTATCTGTGACACTGTGACCCTGAAGAAGACTAGTTGTACTTGTTGAAATATTGGCCCAAACAAAATTGCCCTTCGCCGTGGTGCAATTAGTTTGGTTTATTTACTGTCCGACATGGGTGGTTGAGACTCTCCCTTCGGCACATCCCACCACCACAGGTTGGTGATCCCAAAGAGATCACTACCAGTGATGAAAAATCCCGCCCCGCGCGTCAAAACTGGTTTCACCAAATGGCAGTCAGCGGGCAGTTGCTCTATCATTAATGACATTACTCTTTTGTGTTTTACTTCTGTTTTTCGTATGTTTAACCAGCGTGCATGTAATTTGTTTTTGCTGATTTACCATAGTACATGCAATGTTGTGTTATTTCTAAACATATGTGACAGTATTCCACCTGATATTCGGAAACTATCAAAACATAATTTTAAGGTAGGACACCTATTTTAAGGTAGGACACCAGTATATTGACACGCATACTCTGATTTCCAAACTATTGCAATATTCATAATTTATAGCTGCTTCTTCTCTCAAAGCTGTTACTGTATATCTTACACACTATATGTATTTATTTATTTTACTAAATGTAATTACTGCCGAGTTTCTTTTATATTGTACTGCTTCATTTCTTATACTGTGTTTGTCTCTTCAATATATTGTATATTTCTTTTCCTCTTTCATTGCCCGACTCGATTAGCTTAAACTACTATTTGCGGTCCAGTGTAATTAGCTTAAAAATTGGTAACCATATAATAAACATTGATCGATTGAATTCACTTTCGATTCAAGTTCAATCTCAAAATTTTCAGGTTTGACCCTCAAGATTGATTCACAAAATGCAGCTGTATTTTACCCTCACAGTGCGATTTTCCATTGTGTCATAGGCTGTTAGGTTGATCATATTCAGAACCAGTAAATCCAAATCGATTTAAGCTAGAAGTAGTTTGCGATAAAGATGGTAGTGTTCATCGTAGTAAGCTGGCTCCCGATGTTGTCACAGTACATAGCTGGTGACTACATCGTGAGACAAATGATGTTAGTATATACCAAAGTTAACCAAACCGCAAGATAGTTTTCAGTTGTTGTTGTTGTTGTTGTTGTTGTTGTTGTTGTTGTTTTTTCTTTGCATGCGCACTGTTTAGCTATTTAAACTTCGGAGAGTCATGTTTCGCCGTTCACCGGCCTGGCATTATCAGGTCCTGGATTTCGCGTTTCATCACTGGCTTAGCTTTCAAAAAATGATAAAACTTGATACGATAAAAGATCGAAACCTGACAGTCTAGAGCCCAATTAAAAATATTGAACTCGATTTTATTACCGCACTTGTTTTGATGAATCAACAATTTTAAGTTCGAGAAACGTGAAGCGACAGGGCTCATTTTTCCCTCCTCGACCCTCTATTCTGTCTATTTTTTATACATGCCTATGTTTATCATTCCGTGAATCATAACCTTTGTTTGTTTACTGAATCTAAAGGAGGTATTAAATATACCAGAGAACAACCCTCGTTGAGCTGAAAGCTCAGGGATATTAGATTGTTTGACACCAATGTTTGTTTCAGTTTCAAAAAACTAAACTGTCTTAGTAGAAAATTGGTCGACAGTTGAACAAAGGCAATATTGGTACAGGATATGTAACGTCTCGTTACTACTCGGTTCACATGTACATAATTATTTCTAGTTCTATTCACTTTCGAAAATACTTAGCTAAATACAATGAAAATTGGTCGACAGTTGAACAAAGGCAATATTCGTACAGGATATGTAACGTCTCGTTACTACTCGGTTCACATGTACATGTTTATTTCTAGTTCTATTCACTTTCGAAGATACTTAACTAAATACAATGTTTGTTGCCTGTTGTATGTACACTGAACAGGCAATTAACTTAGATCATTAATTATACTAAAAATACTTATCGAAGCTACTTGACATATTGTCGTAGCTCTCTAAAATATCATCGATCAAGACTTGTACTTCCCCGAAAAGTCGTGCTTTCCCGCAAACTTGTCTAATTAAAAAATTACCCCTTCACCTCCAGAAACAGACTTAATTAATTCCACTTCACTTTATCCAATTTTTAGTACCACTTCAAAAGCTGGAAGACATATCGGATCAAATGATTAAAGGAAACCCAGAAATTATGGTTCAATTTTGTTGCCAGTTTCAGACCTGTTAATAAGCGACTATGACTACTGATGGAAAAGAAGGAAATGGATTGCGACGTGAACGGATTAGGCAATCAATTTCTTCCTTTTTGTCTTGTAAAAATCACTATAAGACTTATTGTGCTTAGAACATTCATTTTTAGTTCTACAGAAAAGCTTTGACCCAAAAACCCGATGATTTAGCCCCTTTAATAGGTAAATATGGCTGCTGTTTGGTGAAATCATTGTGTCTTCGATTTTCTAGAACGAAATAAACGTTCCTTGTGTTGAATAGTTCTTGTTTTGAATGTATGTCACATCACCTAATTCAATGGCTTAACTCGGCGAGTCTCCTGTAGCTCAGTGCTATTGCATCCGAACTAGTAAATCGGAAGGTCTTAGGTTCGACTCCTGATAGGAGAACTTGGATTTTCTTTTTCCGAGTATGACTGTGTCACTTGCTCAAAAAATATCATCTATCATTTATTCACCAGGCTTAAAACATAACATTATAATTTTTTCACTTTAATAGTTCTTGTAACTGTTCGACAGTGTGGATAAAAGCGTACATTTAAGTGTGTTCATTCACTGAATGAAAGCTGTTTGGCAGTGCCTCTAAAAGTTGTGGGTTTAGCTTTTGGGTCTGTGCTTAAAGCAAGGCACTTAACAAGAACATTTAATGGCGCCTTTAAAGGCATATTTGTGCAAACTAACAAAGTTTGGTCTGCTCAGATTCTTAACCTAAAATTTTTACGCACGGGAACTTTTACTCCGCTGGTGAACGGCCGGAATTCTACTGATTCCCCGACTTCCGATCTGTTGTCATTAGGGACCTTCTGATTTGACTCAGTACGAGTATGAGATTGAGTACGGGTACAACTTTTTCACATCTAGTTTGCATGGTTTCGATAACCGCTTGTCACACCAATCTCGTTTTCTAGGGTCTCTTTATCTGTTGATAAACGTAAACAACGGGAAGGAGCGAGAGTTCTCGGGATGGGACTGATTTGAAATTTGAAAGTTGTACTTGAACTCAATCTCGTTCTCGTGCTCTAATGACAGTATTGATTTTCCAAATTGGTCGCTAAATGGCCCCATTAAAATCATGACCTATTAGCCCCACTAGGTTAAAGAAAATTATCTCGATCATAGTTTTCTGTTGTTGCGAGAGTTCTAGGTGACATTTCACCAAAGAACGCTCTTGGTTTTCATAACATTTACATCAGAATTAAATCAGTATAAGAAAATTAAAGCCTTCAGTTTTCTAACAGATATTCGAAACGAGCCATTACGCTAATCCCTGTTAAAATTCTAGAATCCCGTGGTACTCCTTATTATGCTGTACAAGGCGTTTTTAACTGTGGATCTTATAAATTAAGTTTAAAAAACATTTTCTCTTGATGGAATCCTCTAGTGTGATCAAAACTTTTCTTTGATAAGGTTGAATTTTATGCCAAGAGAAACTCCGAAGAAAACACAAATTTGGGGAAGAGTGTTGCGTCTGTTGCGTACAACATCATTTCACATTTAGTGATACTTGGCTAACATCTTCAAACGCCTGCTTTTGAAAACTTTTAAATATAATTTTTTTATATTCATCCAACAAGGGGCTCTCAACTGTATAACAAACACAAAATTTTAAGTATTAATGTAAGGCAAAAGTAAGGTTGCGTTCGATTGACCTTATTCCGGAATAAGAATAAGCGGAATAGCTGTTAGATTTCTCTTTTTAAGAAATACGGGAGGCCAATTCTGCAAACTATCGCTGACACAAGATAATTTAAGCGCCGTCTCGTACTCTAGTAACTCCTAAAACCTTTTATGAGAGATTTCTTGTCATCGTTGTACGTATTCTTATTCCGGAATAGGGTGAAGCGAACGCACCCTAAATATGCCTCAAAAATTTAACTTCGAGTCACAGTCATCCCCCCATAATTTTTTGAAATGTGGTTATAACTCGATTCTATAAAACCGATGTGGCTATTGGAATGGAAAATTACTCAGTAGTGATTGTAATGACTTAATTGAGGTACTATTTGTTCCTGAGAACGGTGACTGAACGAGTGTCTGTATATTGCACGTCTGCTGGACAACATTTCAATTTGAGATGATTGTCGCGCTACAATTGCGTGACCTTTTACATGGAAATCTCTTTATCTACATTTGACAGCTAAAGCTTTTGACTATAAACACTGTCACGATATTGTTTCAACATTTGTTGCATCGTGTTGGCGAAAATGTATTGAATGAAAGCTCCTCGACTGAGTCAAGTCTGCTACTGATAAGGCAATGTTTACACAGCAACCAAAAACATTCGTCATTTCGGAACAAACTGAGGTCGCTCGTCTCTCGATGAGGCGAGACTGGCAACAGAAATTCGCTGTGTTCAACCTTCTCGTCTTAGACGCAATATCTATTTTTCAGTACGCAAACCCTTTCCATCCCTTCTCTTCGTAGAAAGTTGCCCTTGCGTTTTTCGAAATTTCATCGCCATAAATTCCCAAGACGACGTCCGTAGCAGGTGGCCGTCCCAGAATAAAATTATTCCCTGCGCAGTGAAATTGGCTGGTTGAACTGCCTGCTGACAGCACAGTACTGTTCGTATTCGTGTGCGGATTCGAGTTGGCACGACTCTTGTACAACCTTTTCAGCTTTTGCGCCTTCTTGTATCGCTTGTAGAGCAAATACCCGCCAAGAGCGAAAAGAAAAAGCACAATAGCGCCAATAACCGAGAAGAAAACGATGTTGAAGATGGCTCGTCCAGAACTGTCTTTGCAGCTAAAAAGTTCCGACATTTTTAAAGCAGGTTCTTTTAAGTTTCTAAGTTCGTGCCTTGCTTTTTATCAACCACTGCACGTTGCCCCGCTTTGTGAAGATTTTCTTATCGTAGAGGTAATCACGCATTTACTGCCCTAAACCAAAAAAAAACAGAATCTCGTTAGCTACAGGTTTATCACGCAATTATTTTACCTGCCGTACAATATCAGTCTTACGAATTTTTAAACAAAACTGACACAGTTTAAAAACTAACTAAAAGTGGTTTAAATAATTATTTGAAAATAATTTTTTTAAGTTGGAGTCAATGAGCGCATTTTTCTGGTCAGAAATCAGTTTTTAGCTAAAACTGAAAACTTGGCTTTTGTACAAGTTTGCTAATGACTTGATGTTGCAGTTGATAAAAATGTTTTGTTTGAATATTAGAACACTCACAGATTTTGTGGTCTCAAATTCACCGCCCTTATGATACATGTCACCAAATCGGTAAAAGTGTTTTCAGTTTTTGTAGCTATTTTTTATCCAAATGACTGTAGGTTAATATGTATCTCCCTTGCGTCACCGACGAACTTCACGGGTATCATCTGAAAAACAACACAGATTTAAAAAATGCATATCTATAACGCTCCCACGCCAAGCTGATAAGGGATATGATTTCTTTAGCAACTGTTTGCACGTATAGATATTAATTTGCCAATCGCATTGACTATTTAGTTTTGTGTCTAAAAGGAATTAGACTGAAGCCTCAAGCAACCATGCGTCAGTCACAATACATTTCATTCGCGGTAAATAATATTTTGCGGTAAACGACTTGCAGGGGAACTGAAAATAAATTGTTTTTGTTACAAGATTGAATGCAGCTTTCTAACCTGACATATGAATACAACTCAGTTATCGGCGTGACGTTAACAAGAAAGTCCCGATGATTCTAAGCTGATTAAAGCTGATTAAAGCTAGTTAACTAAATCCGGAAATTTTGTTTTGTGAAACAAGAATTCCTGCATGTTTAAAAACCACAGTGTGTAAATAATTTTGCGTTTAAATATGAAATCACTTTTCTTGTCTTAGGTAACTGATAGTCGCATAAACAAGAAATGTGCCTTTGAAAAAAATCGTTGATGGTGCTAATTCAGTATTCACTTTAAAAACAGTATGAAAAGCGATATATCGTCGAACTATTCGACGAAACGTTGCTGGCAATCGGCTTTCGAACAACAAATGTGTCTTTCTCTTCTAACGTCTAGTATCTGTTGAATGATTCTTTTGTGCAAGCACTACGACCTCTCAACTTACCCCAATTCAGCCCCCGAGGATAGCTTCGACAAAACCTTGTACTAAAACTTACTCAGTATTTCTTTATGACAATCTCGGCACACTTGATGTTTACAAAATTTGAACCAGACTCGGTTCAATTCCTTGCTGTTTTGATTTTTGCGCAAACAAGTGTCGCTTCCATGCAATCGACTTTAGCTGTGGATTATTCTGTCACAGTTTAGTAATATTAGACAGAGTAAGAGGTCAACTCTTATCTTTGTACACCCGATATTGCTCGCCTCCAATAACCTGCGTCACAAACATCTTGAATATCATCAAATCACCGAGACAGTATTGCAACCGCAACATTTTGGCGCTAACAGTGCCAATTAACCAGCATGGCACCTTTAATACGTTGAAATTCGTTTTGTTTAGGTCTTTTCGGAATGTTTCCGCCTTAAAACACCCTTTGTTGGTCTTTGTTTTGCAATGAAATTTATTTATTTTTTAATTTCTGACAGGCCGTGAGCAAACAGAAACGTTTCCAATCTTTGTAACTGTTTTCAATGTTTTCAGTGTATACAATATAGAACTCTCCAGTGGCATGTTCGAAAGTGATGTCTATACGCTAAAAACCTTTGAAAATAATTGCCATTGTTTTCGCAATATTTGACACAGTTCGCCGTAAAAGAAGACATCAATTACACTTGATTCATTGTTAAAGTTACTAAATTTAGAGCAAAGATTGCACCCAAGGTCGTGGATTTGTGGATATGTAATCCCAAAACTGACTAATTTTGGATCTTGAGACTTGATGGCTCACAGAGTAAAGGAAATTAGGAGTTGTATAAAGGATGTCTTTGAAAGCGCATATAATAAAGTTATGAAAAGTTGTTTCGTAGGCCAAACTGATTTCCATATCATATCACGGATACATTTTGAACGCAGCGTTCAAATGACAAGACATAAAGTTCTTGAATGCAGAGTCAAACTTTGCGTCATAGAACATGGTCAAACTTTTACAGGGTCTCGATTACCAGTGATTAAACGGCTTCGTTCTGACGAAGGGCTATTAAACGCTCGAAACGTCAGCACTCGAATCTCTTTACGCTGGCCAACTCGAATCAACTCTATTGATAAACCAAACATTCGTTTCTACTCTCCACCGACGCAGCAACGCAGTTTCTTTAGAAACAAACTCCATTATAAGTTAAACAATACTTGGGTACTGTTCTGTTATATACTGTATTAGCCAGTATTGTGGCCTTCTCGAGTCTTTGAACCATTAGAATGAAACTAATTTTTCAGAACCCCTCAGCTGCACTTCCCAGCTTACGATCATCACACAGACAGCTTCAGAGAGCTGCACCCTTCTCTTGGCCCTAAATATCAGTAAACACCAATTAAAGCTCTTGAACAAAAGCCTGCCCAGTGAGAAAAATTACTGATATCCAAAAATAAGCGAATAAATTCAAACTCAAACTGAATTAATAATTTTTCCGTAATGAAAATATGCCATACATGGTGATAAATAGCAAAATGTTTGTATGATGAAATTCAACCTGGGTGTTTCCGACTTCTGTGTTCCCAGGTCGTGTTGTGCCCTTTTAAAGACATAATTGTGTACGGTAATATAGATTGATCTGTTCGAATGATGAAGTACAAGATTGAAGTTGCAGAAAGTTTTAGAAAAATTAAAGAATTTTATTGCCCCGAATTTACTCGCTGTTGTTGGTTTTACATCGGAAAATGCTTGCTGATCTTTTTTCGCATTTTTTAACTACATTTGTGCATGTGCCCCTTCGAAATCGAAAGGAATTGGGTTTCAGTCCAGCGTTACGAAAGTTTGAACTGACATTTTTCAGAAGAAAACCGTATTTTTTCTTTACGACTAAATTCGAATTTCAGAGGCGATTAAGGCGGCGTCCAAACAGATATCCGTCGAAATAAACTGCTAGGTGCCCTTGTTCAATACGCAATGATATCCATAAAATTGCACTTGGTCATAGTCATCTAACGTGGTCGACAGTACATTGAAACAAAAGAAACATTGAATGCGTTTAGAAAAATAACTTTGGTGTTCGATTCCACAAAACGATAACAACGTAAAACTAAATCGCTATTTTCTTGATGTAGCCCAGCCTACTTTGCTGATAGTGATCTTGCCACAGTTGTCTTTTCCTGTAGTATTGCTTCTCTTAATTTAATTTCCGCTTTTAGTACTTCTGGCTGCTCAATGACTGATATATTTGGTTCAGTTGTTAATCATTCTTTACCAGCACGAACTCTGGTGTTTTGAAATCCCTTCCTTCTACGTATTTCCAACACTTCAACGTACAGGATAGATGAGAACACACCTCGTTTATTTAGTGGAATATTTTCTAAGTCGGATTATCCTTTTTTGTTGTTGTTGTTGTTTTCTACTTGGCGTAATATACACTGTTTTTTTACAGGAAATGATTCGTCGTAGACAGCGTAGACACCGACATGTTAAGGCAGACGGCGCAGAACTAGTGATGTCATGGGTCAGTTTTTGGCCAAAACTGAGCTGCATTAGTCGACAGCATCAATGCTTCCGTACTCATCAAACACCAAGAGAAAGATATCGAGTAATTTTCTCAAAGGACGAACCAACCCTTAATCAGTTTTTCTAATCCACTACAGATGTTGCAATCCATTTCCAGCCTCCTCGTCATTGGTTACCAAAGACGCTAACGAATTTTTATTACAAAACAAAACCGCATGGAAGGCTATTTTTAGGTTTGTATGGGCGTATACCGCGTAGGCGTAACCTTTGGCTTTAAAAAGTCTTTTACTCACTAATAATAGCTCGCAGTCCTCTCATTATCTGACACTATCTGCAATAGATCCTTCTATATACAGTCGAACCCTGATTTTACGATGATATTCCCGATTTAACGATCAACATTCTGTGTCCCCGTAAAAGTTATTTATAAACCGGGAGTTCGTTTACAACGATATCCCGATTTAACGATATGATTTTGCTGTCCCCTTGCCACATCGCAAAATCGAGGTTCCACTGTATATAGCTATCCCAGTGGATATCACAAGCCACAGCGCATCCCCCACTTTTTCGAGCCGAGATTTTATCTCCCTGAGCGAAGGAAAAAGCAGAAGTTTACTCTATTCACGGGAAACGGGCATTAGTTTTATATATTCAGACAAATATTTATACAGGAAATATTAATATCCAATAGGCCATTTCCGAGTTGCTGTGAACCTCGTTAGGAAAGCGAGGCTAACTGCAAAACTTTTCATATGAAAATTAGTTTTGTTTGATGAAAATTAGTTAATAACATATTGCACTTAGCCTCGCTTTCATAACGAGGTTCAAAGCAACTCAGTCCTGTATTTACGTAAATTATATCAGTGTCAACCGTATTAAAAAGGACATATAGCTTACATTGAAATAACACAATGTTTACAAAAGTGCTAACTGAAAATGTGGTCCGAGAGATGCGGAGGACTAAAACTTTTGAGCTGTCAATTTGGCGGACAACCATTTTGGTTTGTTTCCTTGTTAAGATTTCAAATGTTACCTATTCCTGTTCATTCACTTTCCACTAATTTGTTATTATCCTGCATGTGGATTGCAGTATATTTATTGTAAATGCAGTAAGGTAATTGTAATTTGCACGAAGGTATAAACAAACAATGTATGTAACAAATACATGAATGAATTAATCAAATACTGAATAATTGGCGGTCATAGGTCATTTTCGGGCTTCTCTGGAGTACACATGGATATAAATAAATGGGTGCAAGACAATTAACATCCTGGGAGACCCAGGACAGTCAGACGGGGACAGACGAAAGGGCGCGACGAAAGAGTGCCCAGATTTATGTCCCCAAATTAGTATAGGATTTTCCCAAGCTATAAGGCATTAACAAGTTAAAAAAGTGTCTATTCTACTATGTTCTATTAATGGCGGTGTCACTGCCTGAAAAAATGCTAGGATCTTTTTTCAGTGGACTAACACGCACGAAAGGAACTCTGTCAGGTGTTTTAGTAACCGACTTCGAAAAGCCAAAAGTAGCCCTTTCGCCAGTGCAAACCTAACCAATTGAACAGCCCACAAGTGCACTGAAACTATTTATAACTGTCTCTGGCTACGTACGAAATCGTCACAGAGGATGGAAATGTGCATCGTAGGTTGAAAAGATTGGGCAACATTGACATTTCCTGCCTTCAGGGGCTGTGTTATCCGAACATATCTCTAAGAATCTTGCCTTCGTCCTTCAAGTATTCGCCAGACTTTACCAGAATCTTCCTGTTGCTTGGTGCTATAGGAGTATTTTGTTCACGAGGACCGGGATTTCACAATTCTAGAACTATTTTGGCCAAACACAATCAAAATGCCCGTGATATAGAGTATTAAAAAGGTGATCTTGGCAAGGCCCTCGTCGGAATCACGCGCTAGTTTGATCAGCCGGAAACAAACTTTCATTGTCTGTTATTTCCTGTGATCGCCACTAAGGAAATCACCTCAACTCTTCAGCAAAATTTGTAAACAAACCCATAAGTAGTACCTTTTTGTGTGTGTGTCTTTTCAGGTAGTTTGTAAATCTTAGAGTAAAAGTTTATAGATGATAGCATATTTAGGATAGTTTTCCTAATAGTTTGTTCTTAGATCCCAAGCACAGTCGCTCCATTTCCGCAGGCCAGTTCTCAAAATGAACTAGATATGAAACACTTGACAGCAACGAAAGGGAACTGAGTCGCCGTCGAGATCGCTTATTGAGAGTAAAAAGACTCCATATAGTTAACTCAACTGAGGAACAATATAAGAAACCTTCACTTAGTGTGGAACATTCGAATTTTCAGTGCGCAATAGGTAGTTTGTTGTCACCGACTAGAAAATTCAAGCTAAAAACTCTAACTCATCTTTAGAATCAGAGATTAAAATCGAGAAGCGGTCAAAACGACTAAATCGGGCTTCTTTTGTCTGGTTTAACTTCCCTTAGCACGAATTCATGATTTCCCTGAAATTAATCTACTAGGACTGTCGTTATTCACAAAGAATAGGACTGTTCTAAAGAGAACTTTCACTTTGAAAGAGTTTTTAAATTAAAACATGTTAAGTATAGTTATTGTCGAACCTTCCTCGGTGTTTTGGTGTCTTCTCCGTGTCTTTCAGACGTTGTTTTTCAATGTTGGCTACAAGCACGTACTGACACGTAGGAAGTTTGTTCAAATCATCAGACCCAAGTTCAAGACTGACACAAACCATAAATAACATCTCTGGCCTCTTCAAGCGTCACTAAGCAACAATGTCAACACGGAAACGTGCACTTGAAAAGAACCACCCAGAGATACCCACTGAATCAAACGTGACCTGGGTTATATTGTATATTGTTCCACAAATGGCATGAAAAAATATAGGTTTGTAAAGTGTAAAATAGCCTTTGTTTTTCTCGTGATATTTTGGAGTGTGCCGTACAGGATGGCTGATACAAGAAGCATGTGACAGAGTACTGACTGGAGATTTGAAGCCTGAGTACTTGAGTTTCCTCTCCCCTCTACCCTGGGAAAACTTACTCTTCAGCTAATCTTTCATTCACAAGTGTATAGGGAGGTGGGGCTCCCCACCCCCAGTCGTCAAAGTAATTATTTTAATCCGACAAATCTGGTGAAGTATTCGAGTACCTAATTCTTCTCAAGACAACTAGCTGTAACTGTTGTCAAAAAAAAAAAAAAAAAAACCTAACATTTTGTGAAAAGTGATCGTAAAATCACTTATTCGCTGATTAAAACAACCTAATAAAGTACGAAAGTAACTCTGAAGAACATCCTGCAGTAGTCAATATTTGAGTCAACAACCAGAAGATAAATTTATAGAAACGTAATATTTCGCTTTAATATAAAACCATTATCAAACGATGGATAAAATAACATAGACAATTGAAATTCATAATTCAAAATCTTTTATTCATCCAACAAGAACAAATGTTCTTCTTGTGGAGTAATTCTAAGTTTAGCCTCTGTAATCCCCTATACTTGTATGCGGGCAAATGACGAGATCCTGCCTTGTTCAAGAATCCAGATGATTGTAAGGCGTGCGAATAATCTCAGATAGACTGTATACAAAGAAAGTGCCTTGACTAACCATAGAAAAATTCAGCCGGTTCAAAGGGGGCTATTAGTCAAATGCAAAGTGGACGTATTAATCCTTTCTCCTTGTTTTCTTTGCCATGTTATCTTTTTTTATTATTATCTTTATTTGGAGGCCTGGAAAAGGTTAGACCTTAACAGAGGGAGAACCTTATTGTCGCGGGTCGCGGGTAAATTGTCGCGGGCTGGTTCACACGAGCAATGCAAACGCAAGCGCAAGCGCAAGAGACGTTCACACGTCGAACGTCTCTTGACGTCATTTCCCTCTTTTTTTTTACTGTTGTTTTTGCAAACAGTCAGTGAAAAATGGGGAGCGATAGATTTGTCCTGATATGATATTAAGAAAATTGCACGGTGGTTTGAAGATATTAATTTATTTTTTCGTGTTAAAAACAGTATTTTACGAAAGAGCGCACTCGAAAATAAAATTCATATCTTCGCGCCGCCGTCACTAGTCCTCTCTTTAGATTACAACCTGAAAATCTAAATGAAGAGCGATCTTAGGCCAGGTGATTTTACAGAACAAAGGC
>NW_028145504.1:3312500-3445000 GCF_977016875.1 Pavona decussata | reverse complement strand
TCTCTGAAAGGTGCATGGTTACCCCTAATTTTCTTTTTGATTTCAACGGCCCTTACAAAGATCTGCTTTTCCTGCATAGTCATAAACTGCACGAAAATGTATTTGCCTACCGTTCACTTATGATGATCGGCGCGAAACTCTTGGGGAAAGAGAGACTTTCGAGACCAGTTTCCAAAGTGGAGACTTTCTAAAACAAGTGGTTTTTAGTGTGAACAGGTAAATCGCGCACAATGCGGGCAAATACGCAGCCTTTGGAACGCCTAGACTTATGAAAACGCTGACTGGTAGTTTTCAACACTTTTAGTGTAAGCGATAGGAAAATGGACATCCAAAAGTCATAGGTTTGCAAACAAAAACACCCTCGTATAGACAGATGGAAACGACATGAGAGGACGTCTGTGAACGATGACTCAGATATTCTGCTACGTTTTCCGCCAAAATAAAACCGGAGACTTATGAAACTCCACTGAGAGAAAACGCATCAGTGTGGACATGACCTTCAAACTGCCGGAATGTTGACCGTATAAATATATTCTGTTTCATTAAAAAACGAAGGAGCTTGTACATATAAACGGTGCATAAAACCGACTTTACATTGTACAAGATAGTCTTCCAACGGATTGTCCCAGAATGCATATAGAGGTTAAAGAAAGTTCGTTCCCGACAGTCTCGAGAATCTAATGCCACGTGATAGCTGCGTGACTTTTGCAGCGTGTCACTGCCAGGTCCCTGGTGCGTGAAATTTAAATTCAGTCTGCCGAAACTTTTAACTTCTTTGTGTTTTACTACAAATTATAGATTTAAGAAGGCATTGATTTGGGTACTAACACGGCCGCATATTGAAAATGGAGAACTGGTCGGAACACCCCCAATTTCTTATCACGATTTGCCAGTTCTGTTCGATTGCCAAAATCATTTTTTTCACGCCTCGGCTACTGGCGATTACTTACGAATTTTACCTCATTTTGTGGTCATGTATAAACCATTCATGATGGATCATTGCGAATGACAAAAAGAGAGAATAAAGTAAAGTAGTCAACTTTAGTTAATTCTAGGACCTCTAAGAATATTGAGTTTTGCTAGTCTAGTATCATTCGGAGAAGAAAATATGATCATCTTAATGAACAAGTAGTTGCTTTGTTTATTCATTGTCGGTGGAAGAGAAAGAATATGTACATAATTCATTATATTAATTTCACAATCGTACGCCCTTTCAGCCTGGACTAGACAAAGAAAGTGGGATACTCCGCAGTATTGGAAGAGGTATAGGCTTGAACAAATCGAGACAAGCTACTTAACTTCCCGCATGATAAGAGATTAAGCAAATATATGTCTTCAAAAAAAAAAATTGAAGCAGCGAATACTTGGCGGAAATTAGTTGCAGATATAATCGACTTCTGATAGTCTGGCTTAAGAGTTGCAACATTAAATTATGACTGGAAATTGCGTAGTGCATAAGAAACTTGCATTTGACTTGGCTGCTATCTTCAACGCATCAGTATTTCGCCCAAATGAAAACTAGAAATGCTTGAAGCATCAGAACTGAACACAGGATATAAATACTCAATAGCAATAGCTAAATTAATTTGAATACTAACTATTGACAGCTTCCCTGATCAGCATACTGAATTGTTGGAAGCACTGGAAACAAGTTCGCAACTTACCTTACTAAAATGCCATCAAAGCTATTCGAGAACCAGTTCCTCGCTAATTAAGGTTGCCTTCTTCAATGTAGTGTGTCTCCTTCGCGATGTCCTGACAAGGCGTCCTATAGTAACACATGCATCCAATCCAAGTAACAACGAACAATGCGAAGAAGACACCGCTAACAGCAACGGCGGCAACTGAATCCATAGTTTTATGACTTGGCCACTCGTGTCAAACGAAGCAGAAGTGATCTTGTGAGCGGTTCAGTTTTCGTGCTTCTTTCCGCGGTGAATGGCGGTGGAATGCTGAATAAATCATGCATATAAAGAAGTCAGTTCGTGAAGGGCAACAGGAAACTGAACCATGACCAACCAAAGCAGGTCACGAAATCAGCAGAAGCACTCAACCAGGAAGTTTAGGTAAAGAGATTTCGGCCCAATTGCATTGCATGGTCCGATCCACGCCCAAAGTTCTCGTTTCCTTTTTGTTTTTCTACTGCGCTATGTGATTACTTCAAAATGTTCGCGCCTCTATCTTATAACCATCAACTGCAAACAGGAGCCCAATTGGCTAACAAATTAATAAGCCTGTTCGTGCGTAGTCCCCTATATCCTAGTGTTCTTAGTGTCGTCACACAACTCTCCTCCCCATGCGTGACGAAGCTAAGAACGGCTGCGTAGGAGATCTAGACTACTTCGTGTGAATTGGGCGGCCACTTTGAACAGGAATGTTTGGTTGATCAACAGAGTTGATAGCTAAAGGTAAATTGCATGCCCCCTTCCCCCCCCCCCTTCCTCCCCCACCCACGCACACGTCATACTGGGGGGCTCAGTGCAAAACCCATCTTCTCTTGATCATACTTGTCAACAAGTTACACTTAAGAGTGAGAATGATGTATTATTCAGTAAGTGACACAGGCATACTCGGAAAAAAAAAAAACCCGAGTGCTCCTATCAGGAGTCGAACCTAAGACTTTCCGATAACTAGTTCGGATGCTCTAGCACTGAGCTACAGGAGACTCGTGGAAGCTAAGGCCATTAAACTAGGTTCACGGGACAAACATCCTGCATAGTCTGCTAGGATTGGAATGTCATGTGTGGCATATGCTTTATACTTACCCTACTTAAAGTAAGAAAACATTTATGACGGGATTTTGAGGGATGATGCGTTAAAACAGATCAAAACCAGTAATTGAAGACCACCGCAACGAAATCGTAAAAGCACTGGATTCTGAAGTAAAGGACCTTATCAGCAACAAATGATATAAAAAAAAATAACAAGCCTGATTTCACGGTTAAGGAAATGCATTGATTGTAATATTTCGAAAGGCACGGCTTTTCTTCTTCAGGGTATTACAGAAAAGGACCTAGATTTGCTTCAAGCCGTCTTTTTATGCGCCTAAAGAGGGCGACGAGCTGGACGAAGTAGCGTGGAAACGGACTCTAAAAAGGACCCTGAGCCGGTTTTAGATACCATAAAATAGGCTTGAGAAAAATAGCTTAAGTTGTAAAAAGAAAAACTTTGGGGTGATTTTCTGTAATACCCTGAAGAAGAAAGGTTGTGCCTTTTGAATATTGGAACAAGATATTTCCTTTACCGTAAAATCAGCCTTGGTTTTTCTATATTATTCAGTAAAAAAACAGATGGCGAGCTGAAATGGCCAAACGAAAACCGGCGGAAAGCACTTGGCCTAACTATTAAAAACATTTGAATTTTGAAAGACTCATTCGACCGATGAATCACAGGTGTTAGGGACTATCAGACTACTTGAGTTCCATTCACGTTCATCAGTTCTTTCCGGAGTAAATTGATTGTCTGTTATTCTGCACCATCAAGAGCCCTTCCATAACTGGACGGCGCCGAATAGCAAGCCATCAATTGATTTTCATCGAGTCAAGAGCCTCTCATGGCTCTTGACACATAGCTGCTCAGGCACTAACAAAGGCACTGAGAAAGGCACACTCACTTTCCTTGGCACTAACGAATCAGTATTTGATCATTTTAATTAAATTTGCATGATTTATTAAGTTTATTGCGATGGTCGATTCTTTATATGGTTCTTACTTACACAAGAGCCGCAAATTTTTTTTATCAAGTTTTCTTTGGCTCAATCGTTTTCAAGAAACTGATGGTGTAGAATGTTCTGGAACCCCCCCCCCCCCCCCCCCCGTGTGAACGACTGCACTTGCTATTTCCATCAGAAGTGCGTCGAGGTTGGTTGTACAACAGCAACTTTTCCATGACAAGTCTGCATTTGTTTGTATCAACCGTGTGTACGACTCAATTTGTCGAGTTTTTCCTTGATAACTAAAATACCTCTGTTCAAAACCTGGCGTTCCAGTTTGTTTTCAAACAAGTCCATTCACTCTTTACACAAGTAGAAGTCAAAATAGTCCAAAGGTTTCCAAGGAAAACTTGCTCAGCGGTGTGCATCTACAGCCCAGAGCATTGAGGCATATGCAGCCGTCAAAACTGAGTTATGGTTAAATTTATACCCTTCCCTTGCTTTTGCAACAACAACTTCCGGACGTAGGACACACTGTAGACAGTGAAAATGAAATTAGTACACACCTTCCGAGGCTGTTTTTATTTATTTTTTAGGATTATGTACAATTTCTGCATGTATTTGCCCATCCACATCTTAGCTGCAGCAGTGAAACATCGAAAGACGCCGATATTGTTTACAGTCGCAGAACACGTCAAATGCTGCTCTAGCTCACCAGAAGAATATGAGTGTAAATAAAACTGCAAAATGCTACCTAAGTGAAGCAGAATTCGAAAAGTAACTAAAGGCAAATTATAAACGTCCAAACTATATAGACTGTATGAACTATATATAGACGTTTAAATTTTCTCTTGTTGTACAGCTCTGGCCCTGAAGAAGACTAACTGGGGTACCAGTTGAAATATTGGCCCAAATAAATTGCCCTTTATCGCAGTCAGTCAGCCCGGTGCAATCAGTTTGGCTTATTTACACGTAAAGGGACGTCTGACACGTGCATTTCTACTACAAGATATCCGGCAACGAAAAGTATTCAGAACAGTTTATTTGTGCGTCGAGTTTTCCCCTGTATTCAAAAGCTTTATAAATGTCCTCTCCCCCTTAATTGTTGTGCTTTTTAGCTTCTGTAGTCTAAAAATTAAAGGATGCAGATTGTCTTGGTTTAATTTAAAGAACGAAATTTAAGATATTACAATAGAAACTATTGCAGCATCGGGCGTAATGTGAAGAGATCAGAGATTTAGACAAGAGGGAATCAACCAACAACAAAGGATGCAATCTGTCTTAACATTGATGATTTAGTTCCAACTCAGTGACGGGTTTAGAGGACGTGTGTCATTCTTTTGTTTCGCGTTTAAAATAATATGCTCAGTTTCGACAATAAAGTCCCTTCTTTCATCACATACTGAAAACAAAACTATGATAATTCCGCTTGAAATGAAATTTTGAAACGAGCAGTTATTAAGTTTCGGCCAAAATGATAGACAATTTGACTTTTGGCCAGTAAACATCAGGATACAACAGTCAGTTTTTGAGTCCCGAGAAGCGCGTAAAATTGCAATAACGGATTTTTGCACTGTTTTTCTTCAAAAAAATTAGGACAAAAATTGATTACTTTATTGGTCTATGGCGGGGCAAAGTCGCAAACAGCGTCAGCACATTCAAGCACTTCTCTACCCGGCAGGTGCAAGGCATCATTCAGTATTGGTAATACAATAGGTCCAGCTTCATCACGCCGGAAGGTTTCAATCACATCCATGTACAGTTACAAAAACGTTGCAATCCCCTATTTTAGAATCAATGATAGCACTCGAAGATAGGAAAGCGAAAGAGAGGAAATTTTCTTTTTCTTGGCTGAAACTGAAAAATACTGAATTGCGGCACTTTACAGTTGCGTTCAGTTTGCATATTTATTTTTACGTTGTATTTAGCAAGAAACTCCGGAGAATTTGTTATTCATCGATTTCGCTGGCATACGCTTAAGCAAATATTCCGGTAATTCTGTGAGGCGAAAAAGTGAGAATTAGACATCTTGGTTTTCGCGTTAAGGTGTTGTATTCACACCCGTATTCTGCCCCGTCACTGAGCGGAAGTGCAAGTAACAGGACAATTCCGGAAAGATCCACTCCTCACACCAGTCCCTCTCTTCGAAGCTCAAGAAATCAACTTGCGATCAAGAGCAACAATGGCGTCTTCAGCGAGGCCTTTTCATAATATGTACGATATCAAGGAAGAACTAGGAAGAGGAGCCTTCAGTACAGTTAAGAAATGCGTTCTAAAGGAAGCCGGGATGGACTTCGCAGTGAAAATTCTCGACACACGCAAGATGACCTCTCGTGACATCCAAAAAGTTGAGCGGGAAGTACGCATTTGCCGGTCACTGAAACACCCGAATATTGTCCGTCTTCACTCTAGTGTCCTTGAAGAAGGTTTTTATTATTTAGTATTCGATCTAGTCACTGGTGGGGAGCTTTTTGAGGAGATTGTGGCTAGAGAATATTACAGCGAAACGGATGCATCGCATTGCATCCAGCAAGTGCTCGAAAGCATTCAACATTGCCACCAAAATAACATTGTACACAGAGACTTGAAACCCGAAAACCTTCTTCTTTCCAGCAAAGAAAAGACGGCTGCTTGTAAACTAGCAGATTTTGGACTGGCAATCGAAGTGGATAACGACAGACTGGGGTGGTTTGGTTTCGCTGGGACGCCAGGCTATTTGTCGCCAGAAGTTTTAAAGAAGGAGCCGTACAACAAACCAGTAGATTTGTGGGCCTGCGGAGTTATTCTGTATATCCTTCTTGTCGGCTATCCACCGTTCTGGGACGAAGATCAGCAAAAATTGTACAGTCAAATCAAGGCTGGGGCGTATGATGTAAGTAATCTTTTAAATAAACGCTAGTTACTACCTCTGATTTGATATCTTTAAGCACGGGCATTTTTAATAACAAGCCACATCTTTTACGAGAATGTTCTTGTTTCAAACGAATGTTACTAACAAGTCGATGCAAAGACGTTGATCTTAATTCTTTATTTGACGATCGGTTTAGCGATAAAATGAGGAACGTGGCTGATGTTTATATAGAAGATAAATTACATTTTCCGTTTTTCTTCACTGCCTCATTAATTTTTGTAGCTTTTGCACCCACTCCTGTGGTTCCGTTTACAATGAAATGAAATTTTCTTTTGTCTTCACCAACACTGATGCTAATATATACGTGGCATGGAGTCTAACAGCGCTCGGTTAACATGAACCTCGACAGGATAAGCTGTTTTTGTGGGTTTCCTGTATTGTCTTTATTTGGTGGCTTCGTTAGTTTTAATTGTAGCTATTATTCCTGAAAACACCTGGCTTGACAAGAGTTCAGAGTAAATTACGTGCAGAAAATATTGCTCGTCCAGTGATTAAAGCCGTATAGATTTGTAAATCAAATATGTAGTTTCAATTTTTTTTTTCTGGGAAACCTTCCCAAAACATGTTTGTGTTTAAAAAGACATTTAAGCCCCAGATGAATTGTTCTCTTGAAATAGAGCTTAAACGCTTAAATTTGACTCGAATTTTAATTGTGAAACAAATGTTGTGTTGGTTGCATGTAACAATAGAATTCATTTATAACCAGTGTTGTAAGAGCATTTGCGTGGACAATGAGCTATAAATTGTTATAGGTTGTGTCCTGTTTAGTCCAAATTTTATTTGTGCACTCATATAAACTGCAGATGCACCAAAAATTTTAATCACAAAAGGTGATATAGATGTAACTTACACAAAATTTTATAACATTCTGATAACTGAAAGTCAGTTGTTGATGCTGTATTTTACAATCTAAATGACGTTTGCATTTGCATGTTTTAACATGAATTTTATGTTCAAAATGGTTTGGTTTAATTGTTATGTACTTTTGTTCCCGGCGTCATTGTACATAATAACTCGGTAACAAAGGCCTGTAGAAAATCATTCAATTCAATTGAACTATTCAACAATTCAAATCATTTTGACACAAAATTCATTCGAAACCCATCATGAGAGATACACCTCCAAAATTTTTGTCAATGTTTTCAAAGCCAACGATTCAAAAATTGGAAATTATTCACATGAGCCTTTCTACACAAAAATTGGGCTAAACTCAGTTAAACTTTAATGATTTCATGCAAGTCCAGTTTATGGCTAATAGCATAATTGTGTGGTAAACAAAAAGAAATTCAAATTAGAGATCCCATTTCACAGGTGATCATTTATCATCATGGAATATCAATTGGCTTGTAGCTACCCAGTAAATCTCTTTAACATAACGTAATATTTATTGAAGATGAGGAAAATAAAATTATAAATCTACATCTTGAAAAGGAAAACTAGAGGTTAGCCCTATGACATTTCCCTAACTAAAAACATTAAAATGATACAAATTATGAAAAAAAAAAAAAAAAAAAAAACAATAATTATTTCACATATCACCCAAAAAATTCTGGTATTTTTTACAACCCAGAAAAGTACTTCTGTTTTTATGGATGTGGTGTTGGCAGCAAGGTTTTAACCAGAAGGGTTTTGTAGGATACCTGCATTTTGAAAAATATCATATATTGATATATGGATCTTTTTTCATATTTTCTAGAAATAAATTATACATGCTCTGTGGATAGCTAATGTTCATTTTCAGAGTAAAGGCCTAATACCCAGAAGTGTAATACAGTCAAAATGGAATTTACGACAGTGACACGCACAGGAGTCGAAATGATTAATTTCAACTGGATTTTGCAATCATTTGATTTTATAATCCATGTATAAAAAGTTTTTTTCTCTCTATACTTAATGCTTCAGGCTAAGTTACAGGATATGTGTGGATAATAGCTGGATACTCATCGTTGTTTAGTCTAGATAAGTTTCTGAGTACAAATAAAAATGAGATGTACACGTACCTATGTATCTTGTGAAATGATTGAAAGAGTTCAGAGGAGAGCTTTTGAAATCTTCAAACCCAATAAATTATTTATCCTATAGAGAGGCTCTTGCTTTATTTGAGTAAAGTCTTTATATAATGGAAAGGAACAAATATGATGAAGGAAAACCTTAAAAAAATTGACAGGGGTGAATGCCTGTCGTCCCTAATACCGCAAACCAGGGAAAGCATGCGCAGGCGTGACCTACGTTACAGTAATCACTGTACCTTAGGTCTTTTTATTAAGATTATTTGATCTAATTTTTTCTTATTGTTGTATTTTTTTTTTCCATTTTCCATTTTTCTTGTGTATTTATATTATTTTTGAATGGTTTTTTAGGTGAATCATTGTAAAGCGCTACTGATCATTTTTATGTAGTGCTATAGAAGTACTTGAATTATTATTATTATTATTATTATTATTATGATTATGATTATTGTTATTATTACTAACTATCCGTTTAGGACAGAAAGGTTTTGAAGAAATTTCTTCCTGGTTATGACACCTTCCCTTAACGAGCCATAGTTGCAAATATTGGTTTTACCATTAGTGACTCTTTTTAAAGGGAACTTCCACTCTGACAACAAATTGACGGTTAAGTATTGGAAATAGTGTCCAAATTCTAAATTTTATTCTAAAACGTAGAAATGACATTCAAGTGTGTTAAAATTAGATATGATTATCAACCATTTTCGCTTTTAAATTTCCTGGGCACAGCCATTTTGAATTTTATGACGTGTAACGGTTGCCACTATTGTTATTCATAAGTCCTTTTGTTTGAAACAATTAAGCAACCGTGTTACATCATGAAATCCAAGATGGCAGCGCCCGGGAAATTTAAAAGCGAAAGTAGGTGATAATAGGCGATAAATTTTACAACTCCTTGTGTACCGAAGTCTTCAACTCGTCCTCCTCTATCTCCTTTAAGGAAGTACTTGAGGCGTTTTTCTATAATAACTATTAGTAGTTTTCATTTTCTTGTAGCTTTTCTTTTCGTAATATATCCTTCCGTTTGACATTGTAATTGTATGAAATTGTAATTGTATCCGTCGGCATGTTCTTATCTTCTTTTTTGATTTCATCTTGTAAAATAATAACTGAGGAGACGTAATTAACATAAGCTTCATAGTTTCCTTTAGGTCTCCTCGCCATTGTTACATCCATTTTTTTCAATTATTTTTTTGTTTACATTGTATTTGTGGTGTGGCAAAATATATATAAAAAAATCAAATCATGTTTTGTGCAACACTGAAATATTATTTCCATGTTTTCCAACGAAATTTCAAAGTAGATGGTATTTTCAACAATTTAACTTTAATATGTTTCGAGTTTGGAGGTTTCCTTTAATTGGTTTTTCACATAGAATACATGTTTTAATAACATTGCCTTTCTTGATTAGTTCTTATTCTTTGATATTGATTGTGAACTACGCGAAGTATTTTTCAGTAGAATTTGTAATGGCCCAGTCCATTTCAAGATTGTAAATAAGTTCTTCTTAGGTTTCGTAGATATCATTTACTCGTTCCATGTAAAAACATGGTAATTCATCTACGATGGCATGGAGGTTTTAACTCAGGTTTCTTACACATGTTCCTTCTGGGGCTTGAAAGATCTCTTTGTCATTGCCGTAATTTCCAGTCTGACACCAGCAATGTCATGCACACGTTGTAAATGTTAGTTTGTTGGGGGTGCCTAAATAGAAGATTGAAGGAAATATTTCAAATTAATAGGGAGATCATATTTACAAATTACATTTACAGCAAACAGCAGAAATGGCCATGTGACCAATTATTTATCCTACATTTGTCACTCACTGTTTTCAGTTTCCCAGTAAAACTGAGTTGTTTTGTATTAGCATCTGTGCTAATTTTTTTCAAGGAAACATCAATGCAGATCTAGTGTTTGCTGTTTGCCATAGACTTGATTCTAAATTTCTCTAATGTCATTTTCTCATTTTTGTTTTGTTTTGTTTTTAAATTCTTCAGCTGAAATTTATGTAGCAGATCGTTTTACCGAACACATCCCTGTCCCTCTATTATAAGAGGTTTTGTGGACTTTTTGAAAATCCTAGCTGGCCTTATTTTCACTATGTTAATGACATTTTTTGCCCTTTGGAAATCAAAAGGAATCAATTTTTGCATGTTAGCAATGAAAGTGTCAGGTGACAAACCTCCAAAGAAAATGGTAGTTTTTCTTCACAGTTCAACAATAATAATAATAATAATAATAATAATAACAAATAATATTCATGCACTTATATAGCACTGTTTCTACACAAGACCCACAGCACTCTGCAGGAATAAAACCTTACTTTAAAATAACTAGCTAAAATCAGACCAAGATTAAGCGAAATTACAACTGAAGGGCTCATAGTATAACCAACCTATTATGTGCATTTCAGATGGCTTTTTGTTGTTGCCCTCAGCATGCGTAATAACACAGCACTTATTCTTGAGTTCTAGAGTGGTGTTAATTTGAAGATTGGCAAAGTAAAACTATTGTAGTTCATTTTAAACCAACTGCAAAGGAGAGAGAGTGATGTTGGCATTTTAAACTGAATTTGTTGTTTCGTTGACAAGTTGATTTTAGAGAAAAAAAGTTCAGGTGAGTCTTGTTTAAAAAAATTTAGAGTTTCAGTTTCGCTTTATTTTTTGCCATTATTCTTGCACATTGTTACAAGAAATATAAAAGATAAAAAAATAACAAGAGAGAGATAAACATATGGCGACAATGCCTATAGAGAAACCATTGGGGCTTATACGAGCTACAGGCTCCTAAAAAAATTACAACTTTGAAATCAGGATTTCAAAGGATTTCATTTTCTAACATTAGTGCCTGTCAAAACACTACTTTCAAAAAAGCACTGGGTATTTACCCAAGCAGGAACTCTTTTATCAAAATAATATTAAATAAAAATTTCAAAAGAGCAATTTTAAACCTTCCAGGTCTAGGATTTGTTAGTTCCTTTTAGTCTACACTAATAGACGAAACATGTCAGCCCACTTGCTATAGGCTAAAGAGATAAATAAATAAATGGATCATGAAAATTATACAATCAGTTGGTAACTCTTAGTCCAGCATTCGTAACCAAAGGACAACCATAACCTTAACTTAATCTGTTGATTTTCTGATTTCTTTACTTTAGCTAAGGGATCCTCCTATGATTTATGGAACCTTGCAGATGCCTGAGACAGAAGAAAGTTAAACTTTTATTCTGAAAGCCGTAGAATCAGGCGCAAAATTAGCTCTGAAAAACCACATGCCGTAGTACTCCCAAAATTACTGCCAGTGATGTTTTGCAATTTTCTCTTCACTTTATGAGAAGTGCAGTAATATGTGTTATGATGTTGCACTCATTATTGCAATGAACACATTGTTCAGGATTGCCATGGTAAGGAGAAAATGACATTTTTTCTCAAGGTCAGGAAAAGTCAGGGAAAATGTTGATTGTACCTTGAAGTCAGTGAAAGTCAAGGAATTTTCAAGTCCAATTATCGCCACCGTTAAGCCCTTGAGTCCTGGCATACCGCAAAAACTGTTGACGCTGACGATAACTCATGCCCACTCCCTAATCAATACCTTATTCTTCTTAACAAAATTTGCTAATAATGTTTTGCACACTTATCACCTGTATTGTACATTTTTTGTATTTATTGGTCCTCATTTCTTATTCTCTTCATATTTTATCTGTTGAAGACAACGGAACGGTTGTTGAAAACTCATACCTTTAAAATTTTTGATCAATTTTATTTTTGTGCCACAAGGTTTGCAAAAGAATTGATTTCTTTTTCCTTTTTTTTTTTTTTTTTTGCCAAAGGATTTATTTTGGGTGGTTAGTGAAAATTAAGATTGACATTTGAATCAACTGTTGAGCTACAGTTGGGCTTAATTTAGTTGAGTTTGATAGGATGATAGCATGACATTTAATTTGTGCCTAAGAATGTATGACTGAGTGGATCAACATAATCATACCAGCACCATCCTATAATTATTTTTATATAGCTGAACTGGTCCACGCTGAATAGGAGCATTCTGATTGGCTCCCTGAGCAGTTCAAATTTTCCTATACATAGCTCTTACTAACCGAGTTGGAGGTTCGTACTGTAAGTTACACATCCTCGTTTTTTCCTGTTGATTTATGGCCTTTGTGCTTGGGCCATAAATCAATGGAAAAGACTCCAGTCCAAAACTTACGGTACGGACTGAGAAAACAAGGTTAACTACTAAGACATTTAATTAATCGGGTGCGCAGGAAAGGAAACTAGTTGAATTCAAGGGAAAATTAGCAATACGGCCCACAAAATTGATCAACTGAGAGTTATAATAAAAGCAGCTAATATGGACCGCTTGCATTACAATGTTGGTTATCAAAGGAGGAAAGTGTTTCAATTTTGACAAAAACGAAGCAAAAATGTTTTAAACTAAGCTAAAGAAGTAGGAACTGTTCAAACCGTTTCACACAGACTTGAAAGCAACAAGGGAAAGCCTTAATATAATATACGCCTTATTGAACTAGCTTTTTTGGTCCGTATCCTCCCTCACTCTAGTTCAATAACCTATATCTACACTGTCTAGTTTATGCTGTCCATTTGTTCATAGCTAAAAAGTATTGTTTGAAGTATACTAAATGCACGTATTCTGTAGCGATACTGATTCACAGTGATACCTAGAGTCCTTGCCATAAAACATTTTACTTTTTCTTCTGCAAATTCCTACATGTAACCTTTACTTGACTGTTTCTGTTACAGTTTCCATTGCCAGAATGGGAAACAGTGACAGCGGATGCAAAAGATCTCATCAAGAAAATGCTCACAGTGGACCAAGCTAAAAGGATCACTGCAGTAGATGCTCTTAAACATCCATGGATTTCGGTATGTTCTTTATTGTCCTTAGTCATGGAGCTTGAACCCTTGACCTTCAGCCCAAATATCCACATGATTATTCTCTTTACTGCTCTGCTGTATTTCTTTAAGGACTAGTTAGGAGAATTTTATTTTTGATGATCATTCACGATTTTATTGTCATGCCATGTTTGTTGATCAAGTGGTGATTGTAACGAGAAATTAGATGAGCTGGTCTCTATTGACGCCACTATCTGCTAACCCTTTACTGTGGGCTAAGAAAAGTGGAACACTTTAAAGAACTATTTCCGGAATGTTTTTTCTTCCAAAACCAATCAGACACTGACCAACCACTAACAATTAACGTTACAGCATGCAGTTCAATTGTCTCGTATTTGATTGGTTTTCTTTCCCTACACATTCCAAAAATAATTCCAGTGTTCTCGGTATGGCTCATTTAAATGGTTTCAACATTTGACCAACATTTGTTCAGCAAAAGTTGAATGGATGTTAGGCAAATGTTGGACAATATTGAATGGAGTGTTACACTTTCCACAATGTTGAATGACCTGTTCAAATGCCCCCAAAATTTGGTTCAACAAAGAGTTGAATGTATGTTGGAGCAAATGTTGAAACTGTCTATAATTTAAACATGTCCATGCTAATCTGGATAAATTTGAAAATGCAACCATTTTTCTGGTTTGGCATTCTGTCCACACTGAAACGGCACTTTCGGTCATCGAAATTGAAACTTTTTGAACATGCTCCCTGGAGCGGATAAATTTGAAAATGCTGGCTAGGTGTTTCAGTGTGGATGAGAAAAACAGAATTTTTTGAAAACGCTGATGTCACAACAGCCAGTTTAGTGCGGGCTCAAGTAAAGCATGCATGCTTTTCAATTCATCTAGCGTTTCTGGGGCTGAGGCTGCATTTCAGTGTGGATGGTAAAAACAATATGAAAACAAAAGTGTGGACAGAAAACGGGGCCAAAACGTCATTTTCAAATTTATGTGATTAGTGTGGACAGGGTCTTAGTCGGACACTATAAAGGGCTGACAGATAGTCCTAGAGCTACCACAAAGATGTGTCCACAAAAAGTACAGTGATTAAAGGCCACTTACTGACTGAATATGTATGTATGAGACATGATACAACTGTATTCTGTATCCTGGGCCTGCAGTAATTGGCCACTTAGCTGTTGTGATGTCCCTGCCAACGTCTACATATTGGTTGTGATTTTTTTATTTATTTTATTTTATTATTATTATTATTTTTTTTTTTTTTGGGGGGGGGGGTGACATAAAGGCAAAGCTAATGAAATAAAAAAATAATAAAATGTATTTGAACTGCAGGTGAAAGATTACATAGAAGAAAGACCCCTTCTTCCATTTAAACTTAATGACTGTCAACCTCTACTGGATATATCATTTGCCTTTCTGCTTGGATGAAAGATATATTTTCTACATTGAAATTTTATTTCTGTGTTTTGTGAGTTTGTCAAAGTGATCATGGATAAGTATCAGCAACGATTAATCTGTAAATTGGAGAGCGGCAAAATTTACAAATATTCCACAACAATTACTGATAAAGGAAACTTGCAGCATGTGACTAAATCAACCTCTACTGAATATGCCTTCTTCTCTTTTTCTGGTTGGATGATAGATATACTTTCTACAACAACTTTTTGTGAGTGTATGCCTAAAGTGAGTTTTTTTTTTTGCTCTGCACAGTAGACTGAACGCACCCTGCTGAACATATCGATAGGTACAACGTGAGATCGAATCTTAAATGAATTTTATCAAAAAAGGAAGCTTGTGACAGCAGGCGTCTCTGTTCAAGGGTGTGCCAGCTAAGTGGCACAACCAGTCTGACGAGCTAGTGGAGCGGCGGTAAGCTCCCGTAACAAAACAAATTGCATTTTTTGAACTTGTTGAAGTTCAGGGGATCTTTCGTCATGTTTTGGCAGCCCGTTAGAAGTTGGTCTTAGTTTAAAGCTTAATAAGAGGGTTGCACGTTGCATCATGAAACAAACTAGGGCGTTGTGATTCCTTTGAACATTCCCAAAAAAAGATATTGAAAAGAAAAGAATAGTTTGGATATTTCTTTGACTCCAATTTTGATAGAGTTGCGAAAGTCTAGAGAGGACTGAGAAGCTAAAACAGCGCTAAAAGTTTTCGCTTTTAGTTTTTACTTTGCAAAGTTTTCTTAGGGAGCTTATAAGCTTATAAGTTCAAGCGTTAAACTTAATTTAAGCTTAACTTGAGCTTAAGCTTATAACCTCCTTACCAAATCAAGCTTTCTTTGAGGTCAATAAATTGTAAAGAAGGGAAGCTTACCTTGAGTGGCCAGCTCTTTCAAAAATTATCCAAATTATTCCTCAACTTCCCCTAATGATGATTTGCTGCGAGAACCACGATGTATAATTCAAAGTTTCATTCAACTTTTTAATTTGAAGAGTTCTTTCTGTCGTTCTTGCTGGTAGACAGGACAAGAATGCGCGCGCAGAATTTGATTGGCAAGTGAAAGCTTTGAACTGGGTTGAGGAAATGTCGCGGAGACAACATGGGACCTTGAGGGTCATTTGGTCGTAATTTGTAAACTTTTCCTTTAATTCTCACGGTGTTGAGAGACAAACTCAAATTGGAAGAATAATTAAAGGTCTTGAAACATCAGTTTAGCGACTGTTTGCATTCAAATTAGCCCTTGCTTCGTTCAAGGTAAAATATTCTTTCGATTTTTGAGATTAAGAACGAGGCAAGAAGGGCTATATTGCGGTTGTAATGTTTCTAAAATTTGTTGTTCATTTGTTAATTCTATGGTTATATGAAAGGTTTTGGCGCTAAAACTGTTATATTTTTATGCTACACGTTTCAAATTCTAGTTTGATTTATTTTCCCTAGTATTTAATGAGCCAAAGCAACCGCAAATAATGCATTTTTAGGTGTCGCGAACACGCCCAATATCAATTTTTTTTTACTTCAAGCTTCACAAAAATACTACACAAAAAATTACTTTGAAATCCTTAAGCAAGTTGTCATAATCATACTACAAAAACATTTTAGTATTCAAAATGATTAATAACCCATTTATAATCCCAGCCGTTGTCGGAAAAAGGAAAGCAAAATCACCAAATCGCCTTGTTAGTAAGGTGGTTTCTTTCAGTTATTTTAACAACCATTTCCTGTTTCATGTATGTACACCATTCAAAACAAAAAGAACAACCGGAACGGCTTTTCGATTTTTCGTGCTCAGTTCCGTTGCTTTCGTTTTCATTGTTTTTTTTTTCCTCTTTTCGTTGGCGTCTTAAGGCGCTGTTACACTGGGCAATTTTTCTTGCAACTTGTCTCGCAATTTTGTTGCGACACAAGTTGCATGAATCATTGCCTCGGTGTAACATGCCCTGAAGTGAGCATGTCTCGCAATTTTTATGTTGCCGCAACAGTTGCGAGAAGTAGAAGTCAGTTCTACTTCGTTCAACGGTGACTACAACAAAAATGTCCCGAGACAACGATTCGTGCAACTTGTGTCGCAACGCTGCAACAAAATTGCGAGACAAGTTGCAAGAAAAATTGCCTGGTGTAACAGCGCCTTTAGCCATTGAACATTCGTTGTGATGAAAAAAGTTACGCCTAAAAAATTAACGAAACTGTAAATTTTTGACAAGAAGTAGTGGTCCATGGGAAGGCCATATTTTTCTTTGCTAGGGAAAATTCCTTGTTTTTTTGCGTGTCACTGGTGTCACAGGCATGATTTGCAAGATGTCATCCCAACATCAGCTGATTATCAAAAACACTTTTCAGTTCGGTTGTTAATACTGATGGCGTCGCAAATGGCAAAAGACGCCTGGTCCTTTATCGTCGGTTCCGGACGGCACGGCAGTGATGGGTTTTCAAAAACACTTAGTTTAGTTATGCCTCGTTGCAAGTTAGCGGATTTATCCCTCGTACGCTGACCATGTTGTCATATTGTGGATTCTTCATTTGTTTTTCCTTCTCTGCATAAACACATGGTAAAACAAATTTATTTCGCTTTATTGGACGGCAGTGTTTATTAGCAGTTCCTAAAAGTAGAATAAACAGGAAACAAGAGGTCATTTTAAGTGCTTTATAGCTTTGGTGTATTGTATTGTGGTCACCGCCGAATTTGACACACTCACTCAGTTCCTGCTGTCAATTTGCATAGCGCGCCAAGGAGTATTTTTGGATCTCCTTCGCGTAATTCCCCAAACCAAACAGAGTGGTAGTAGGCCTTTGCAACGAATCGCTTCTTTCTCGTTTACTCGAAGTTTCTTGTCGCTTTTAGTAAAGTGATCTCAGAGTTACAAGCCTATTTTTCCTTGTTAATGGCGCCTTTTTTTTTGTTTGTGGTCAATTGTCCCAAGTGCGTCGTGGTCAAGATATTGACAGGCTGTTTTCCATTGTTTGTACACCTGCTTCTTAAGCCGAGCTCGTTAAAGGAAAAACTTTTACTTTGTTGCGACTGCTTGCTTTTAATGGTTCAACGCCGTAACCCTTCTGTTGAAGATTTCCCGGTCAACACACGTTTCTACATACTATTAACAGCAGCCCGAGCATTTAATTCAGGTTTTTGGGGGTTTTTTTATGTCATAGTTGTAAAGACACTTTTTCATTTGGTGTACTCGCGAGTTTTTAATTGTCACTATATGCGCAGGATCTTAACGTTTTTCTCAACATCAATTTCAGGATCGTCAAAGCACTGCCTCGACGCTTCACCGACAGGAGACCATCGATGGTTTAAGAAGATTCAACGCGCGGCGAAAACTCAAAGGAGCCATTCTCACCACGCTTCTGGCGACGCACAACTTCAGCGGCTCGAAAAAGAAGAAATCGGATGAAGATGTAATGGCGACGCATCCTGAGGAAAAAGAAACAGCTGGTGGTTCTTCTCCTTCTGCTTCTTCCCAGACCACCACCGTACAGCCGGCCTGGAAATCGCAGAAGGAACAGGAGATCATCCGCTTAACACAGCAACTCATCACCAGCATCACCACGCAAGATTTCGACACCTACAGCAAGCTCGTCGACTCACACGTGACAGCGTTTGAACCAGAGGCGAATGGTAATTTGGTCGAAGGCGTTGAGTTTCACAAGTTCTACTTTGATAACGTTGTGCGTCAGCGTAACGCGCACACGAATACCACGATCCTGTCGCCGCACGTGCACATCCTGAGCGCGGACGCGGCGTGCATTTCCTACGTGCGCCTGACGCAGCGTATTGACAGCAGTGGGGAGCCCGTAACAGACCAATCGGAAGAGACGAGAGTCTGGCAGCTAAAGGGCGGACACTGGGTAAATGTTCATCTTCATAGATCCTCGTCAGGAAAAGGGTGTAACTAAATTTACGATATAGATCTAATTTGTAGATACCAAATGGTGTCCGCATGATTGAAAATTAGTTATGAATTAATATTCTTCTCCTCTCACTGTCCGTTTACAGGGAGGAATATTTGAAAATTGGAATTTTAAGGGCGCTTAACACGGATGATTTTTTATGTGATTTTGAATACGATTTCAAATCCGCTACATAAATTAAGCCATGAGACGGCAGACTAACGCAAAATTAGCCGCCAAACCGTCTGCGATCGCTGGCAATCTTTGGCAATCCAGCGACAATCAAGCCATATTCTATTCCCGCAATCATCTTCAATCGACTGCGGTCTGTTGGGATCGTGAGGTCATGTGGAAACAAATTTACTGTGATAGTGCAGTCTCATAATTCATCTAATGTTTGTTCTCGGTGGCAAAAAATTAATACATGGCTTTTCCATGGCACGGAGCAAAATGAGTGAAACTACGAGACGTAGCTTCCTCTGCTAAAAAAAAGTACTTCATGTTAGCAATTATTTTCAAATAAGTTTCCTCTAAGCGACGATTTATTGCACGATAAAAGATAGCTTAGACCATTTCGTTTTCAATCGGTGTCGATCTTTCAATTTGATCGGCGATTGCCTGACATTTTTTGAACACTGTTAGAACTGGCCCGTATTATTGCCAAGCTGTCAGAATATACCAAAGCGCCGACACTGTACATTCAAACAAAGCCATCAAGGGAATTAATATGTTACCGGCCGAACGTCAAAAAATGAATATTTTTGCTCGTTCAACTGTCAAAGCTAAGTCCCCAGGATTTACCAGAACTCGGTATTTAATTAATTTATGATTATCTTTCATCTTTTACATATTCGGTTCAATTTCCAAAACAAGCCAGACTGTCAAATGCATTTAGCTTTAAATATTAGTGCCATTTCTTTCACAAAGCCCCCGTGAGATTTACATTTGGTAGATAATTGAATGTTTGACAATAATTTCCGCTGAAACCAGAAACATACCTCTGAATAAGTTTAGTTAAAGAGGCAGTCAAAGAACTCGAATAACATCCTGGATTCCAGTTACAAATATTTGTCAAAGCTGTAAATAGTTTGGGATATCAGGGCCGGATGTATATCGCAAAAATCATGGAGAAGAGGAGTCATCTTCCTTTCGTGATAATATACCAAAGTTAGCTTTTTTCAATTTATTGTGGGGAATGGGTATAAAGAAACCAGAGTTTCCGTACTTTTCTTCGTAGTGAATTTAATGTTACAATTGCAAGAATATATTGATATTTTTAATGATATTGTAAAAGTCAGCAATACTCGGAGAAAGTGCTGTGGGTCATACATATTTAGTATCACTTTAATTACCCAAAAAAACATTTCTGTATGGATGTAATACGTTAAAATAATGGTTCAGTTTTGTTAACAATTACCCAGCTAATGCACTGAAACGAGTTTCATTTATCTTTGGTTAAGGATGGCTAGGATGGAAATGGATTGCAACTTGAAAAATTGGCCAATTTTTTTCAACATAGTTAATTGAGGGAGTTGTTAAGAAACCTTGCCACGAAAACAATGGTGCTGCAATTTATGTTGGAAGGGCCACGACCGTGCACAATCCTTTGTTATCATGTTCACACTACAGTTGAATATCTTAACAGGAACGTTTCTATTGGTCAGTTACTCCAACATTTTTAAAATCTATCGTGGTCTGTGCAGGGTCAAGGCCAAAAATCAGTAACAAAAACATGTGACCAAGAAGTTTGTCAGGCTTCATAACCATTTCTTTTTATTAACTATGTTTTGAAGATCCTTCTGAGTATTTTGAAAAAATAATCGCTAAAAACTGATTATAGTTTATCATCCTCGGTGAAATCATTTCATATTTTTCTCCCGTTGCTGTAAGAGCAATTTCATATTAGAAAAGAGGTTCTTAGTCAAATATCGGAGCAGTTTTGAGCAACATACAACAAAATCTTCGGGACAGTTTAAGAGACATCATAGGTTAAATTTTCCGGGCCTTACGCTGTCATTTACACATGAAAAAAGCAAAATTCGCTCTTATTGAATTACATGTAAGACTTCGCCCGCTCAATCAAATCCAAAGTGAAACGTTTTACAAGTAATATGAACCAGTGTTGGCTCTGAAAGTTAAAGGGTTAATATTGGAACAGAATTTACACATCAAATGGCCAAGTGCTGGCCTAGTAATTTATCGCACTAGTATGATAGGTACAGTGTTCATTTAGTAGCGTTCATGGCACACTAGACCCACAAATATTCTTCAGACAGGGCTCACTTTCCTCGGGGGTGAAGAGGGAGGGGAAGGGGGGTAAGGTCCATGTAAAAGTGACAGAGTGATCGTTGTACCTTTCAGCGTTGAAAACTTCAGGATGTGGTGGTGCAAGAGTTAAACCTAACAAACAGTTGAAATATATTAGGAATTACTAGCTAAAATCTGAATATCAGCCACGCCCAGAGACCTAGAAAACCGGCTACTTGATACAGATTGAAAGCAATCACTCACGTCACTTTTATGTGAGAGAGACCATTGGAGGAGTCTAACCTTCTGTGGGGCATAAACAATTTTATCGTCAAATCCGTGTTGAATTTTTTGGGGGGAGGTTTGGTATCTGAAATGTTAAGTGGCGTCGCAAAAGCTCTGTTCAACGTAGCTTTCTAGTTCAGAGTTCGTTTCTTGTTGTTGGTATGAAACAACATGGATTAGATAAGATGTACGACTTGGGAATCATTATTGGAATCTGTTGGAAGAAACACTGATCACAATAGAGAGTTAGGATCGGTAGCTGTCACTTAGAGCAAGAACCTCTGCTTGCAGGAAAACACATTTTTTCGTTATAATAGTTTATTAGATTCAATGAAACATATAGCTGTGTGAATGTTTGGTGTGCCTGCGGACGCAGGCTCATCTAGTATTAAAAAATGAATTCAACTATTCATGCGTTCTTGTTTTCTTCCGCGGTGTTGAGTGCCATGTTGCGGGCGCGACAAGAAAAAATGGATTACGAACAAAAAAATATTCGGAGCAGTGGAAAAGAGAGAAAACTGCGTGGTGAGCGAAATGACTTTTCTTGTTGCGTCGCGACGTGAAAACGTCCTTAGCAGCTCGAAATGCATAGAGGCCCATGCGCTTTTTGTTCAAGGCTACCGGCTCCAGGCGTCAGGAAGAGCAGCGAGATTTTCGATAATTTTGAAAATTGGACAAATGGGACGTTATACAGGGTTTGCCAGTGGGAAAAAGCGGAATTCGATTAGCGTCAGAAATCTAAACAAACCATGAGTTATAACTTAAGATACTAGCTAAGATTTCTCTTTTCGAATTTCAGGGATGTTTCTGGGACACTGCCAAGAAACCGCGTGGTTTGTGTGTTTGTTTATCTGTGGCTAACAGTTTTCTAGCGGAAACTTGCCCAATGTATTTTTTTAAGCTATCAAAATGGTCAAAAATTAGATACAAACATTGTGCAAGTAAAATAGTTTATCGGGCCAAAAACGTTTTCGGGACTTTGAGGAACGCACAGAGCTGGCGTGAATCTTATACAGGTCACACCATGGCGTTTCAAGTTGTTAAAAGAGAATCATGATAGGAGGAATGTGAACGAGCGCCCAGGATATACCGAAGGGAATGAAAGCGTTCGAAGATTGTCCGAAGGTCATACCGAAATATTTCCGATCACTCTCCGAAGATTAGCATCGATTTTCGAAGGAAAGTTCGAAGATGTTTCTATTGTTAACCTGTAGCTTTTAAGTGAAAAACTCTAAGGAAAGCAAAGGTCAAAGAACGCAAATATAGAAGTCAAAATGTTAGGAAGGTCACGATAGCAATATCTTCCCTCCACGGTAAAAAATATATTTGTCTAATATTGCCGATTAGGCTTGACAGAGGATACAGACAAAAAATTTTTTTTCAATGTCTAACAAGAACAGAAGATGCCATTTGAAAAGCTTACTGAAAGCTCGCAAGCGACACATGAAACAGTTTAATATTACTGGAATTTTCGTGTTACGAACTTTATAGTTTGCATGCTCCAATATATTCGAACAGCGTGCGGGGCAAATAATAACCAGATCAGTGATTGATATTGATATTACCTGGGACGTCCACACGTATCGGTTTTCTATCGCCGGTTTATATTTGGAAACTGTGATTTTAGAAGCGGGTCTTTTCACCACATTGATACATTGTATGTTTCAAATATTCATATTCTCATTTACGCATTATCATTCGTTTTCAAATCAGCTGAAAATGGTGGAAATAGCTACTGTCTTATGACTTATATCGATTTTCTTTCCTATGATTTCATTCTATGTTGCCGTTCGCGCGTTAATGTTTTATCTCCGTTTCACAAATCTCCATTTTGTACGTATATTTCACTGAACTCGTCCGGTATTCAGAGCGGTTTCAATCATTTTCTTTCATATACGTATGGTCAGAAGGTGCTGCCTAGACAGAAATAAGAACGGGTAAATATATGGATGGTGCGAAGGCGAGGTCGGTGTTTAGGTTAGCACATCGGAGGTACGATCGGAAGGTCGGAGGGTCGTCGGTTGGAGGCTAGTTTGGTCTCTTCATTGCTGTGTCATTTCCTTAGTCCAGAAACTTCAGTTGATCAAAGAGTAGTTACCTTTATCCAGCGGAAAAATGTATTAGCTCAAGTAAATTTTATTCCCTCGATCTAGCGATTTATCCACCGGATAAAGTTATCAACTCTTTGAACAACCGGAACCAAGTATGCGAATGGGTGCATGCCGGTGACACACTGCTGGGGTTAGCCGCATCCTATCCAGGGGGAGTAGCAATACTCCTAGTTGCTTCATGCTACTGAAACCGGGTTAAGCTCCGGCCGTGTGGATCACTTACTGGCTCGTATTACGTCTTTACCTTTTATATCGTCGAAGGCGCCTTAGCCGAAATGAAAAAGGCCATATAGTTTATGTCTGTCATCCCGGCAGCTACGTTGATATTCGTTGTTACAGTTCTTTTTGATATGTAGTGTTTGGTGTGGTCTTATATGTATGAATTTCATATAATTCACTTTCAGTTTTTTTGTCTTCGACTTCGTTTGCGCCTTGCGCGTTTAACTCCAGAAAAAAATAAACAAACGTATTGCTATTTACAGACCCAAACCATTTCGGAGGTGGTATTTGTCGTTTTAATCAGAAATATTACTTGCGTGGGCCTTTTGTATGCTTCCCTCGGCGTTTATGATGTGGATCTTTTGTTTTGTTCGCGTAATAATCCTCGAAAATGGCCCACTTGACGCTTTTATTCACAAACGTCACCCATTCATGGCTAGCCAAGCAATACGTTGGAGACGAGTGCAAGCTTCCAAATTGCGCGACAAATACAAAGAAAAACATTCATAACTGACCAATAAAGATCACAATAAATTCGAGGTGGGAATGTTTGTACAAATAAGGTTGCAAAAAAAGAGTCAGGGAATTGCACGGGTCACGCAAATTTCACCTTATGAAAATCAAAAACCGTGTCAAAATTCCTGAAATATTTATTCACAAAAGTAAAATTTGACAGAAAAATAAAGCATTAGCTCAACATGATTCCTTCTTTTCTCTGTTCGGAGCTGGAAGCGCTTTCTGTCCCTTGAATGTCTAGATCTGGTGTGTTCGAAATGCGTATTTCACGACGAGTCAGCATTCGTTGTAACACTGTCTTGATATCCCTTTTCAAGAACGCATAGGCGACAGGATTGACGGCCGAGTTAATCACAAAAAGCAGATCAATAACTTGTTCGAGGGCTGCGGTTGTCTTGCACATGCCGAACACAAAACAAAAACATTTGTAGTTCTCGACCACGTAACATGTAACAAAGAAGAAAATAATGGCGACCGTCATCTTTGATGCAGCCCTGCTTTCTCGGCCGGAGTAAATTATGGCCGCATTGCCAGAGGAATTCGGAGCCGCGTGATTAAAAGCCAGTTGCGCAAAAATCCTTGATGTCCTCTTTGAAATCCTCCGCATGATGAGGAAAATTTGTCCAGTTACAAAGACAAATACGAGAATAGGTAGAAACTGAAAAAGTGATACTCTAAAGACCAACAGAAATCGGCTTCCCACTTTCATTGCGTAAGGTACGGAGTAGAGAAGTACCGGTGAAATCCATGCTATGGTCACTGCAATGACAACCACTTTCGTGGTCACAAATCTTAGATATTTGAGTGGATGGACGATTGCCAGATAGCGATCGAGAATCATGACGAAGAGATTTGTGGCCGAGAAGTAGAGGAACGTACGCGACACCAGGTAAAATGGCTCAACGCTCACTGGAGGTCCTTCTAAATTGTCTATGTTTAAGGCGAAGAGAAGAGGAAAGTATGTCATTCCAACAAAGAGATCGGCAACTGCCAGCGAAAGCACGGACCAGTTTGGTGTAGTGTGAAGGCGAGGAAGGCTGATAATCAAATAAATGACGAGTCCGTTTCCAACAACAGTTAAAATGGTCAGTGACCACGCTAAAATCCAGTACCACATCTTTGTCTTATTTGTTGTTGCTCGTGTTGGCGTTCAAGTCGAGAAGGTATCTTATACCCCAAAGCACATCAACGCGGACAAACCCCGAGTGCACAAGAATTGCGGAATTCTGTCGTGATAACGTATTTTTATTTTGCTAACAACCACTGTGGGTCAATCACTATCAACTCATTAATCATTGGTTTAAAATAAGCACTAATTTCGGTTTGACAGAATATTGCTTCCGGCCCCAAACTTAGACGTAAGCAATTATTGATATGTGACTAAAAGTTCTGTATTTTGTTCGCGTGTAAGTCGCCTGCTATCCATGGAGGCCATTAATTAGGTTTTAAAAATAGTGAACGAAACAATAAAGTATTATGCTGTTTTGCTGAAAAGTAACTCAAAACAGTTAAAAAGCTGTAACTCCCGTCAAAATTACATCAAAAAATGATAAGGATACGGGTACTGTAGAGCACATTCAATTAATAACTTAATAATAATAATAATAAGAAGAAGAAGAAGAAGAAGAAGAAGAAGAAGAAGAAGAAGAGAAGAAGAAGAATTTAGTACTTATATTATTAACTAGCAATAAAATCAATCTGAAAACGCAGTTCCATTTATATATTACGCGTGCACACATTAAAGCAAACTGGTCTGTTCTTACTGGCATGTGTGTATTGATACAGCGAGTATTAACTGCGGTGTTTGATGCCAACAACACTCTTGTTTTACTATGAAGGATTGTTCCCAAAATCTAGACCACAACTTGACAAGGTTTGGAGAAATTAAAGTACGGTTCATGTCTCGTTCTTTTTACTCAAATAAAGTACAGTTACGAACAACGTAGTGAAAAGCCCGCACACAGTTCCCCCAGGATCTCCGGATCCCCATTAATATTGAAATGCAGACGTTGGGAAGGAAGTTTTGTAAGCCGGAATATACAGTTTTTTTTTTAAACTTCTCCTTTATAACTGAGCAATATGTTTCTGGTTTTAGCTTTCTGTTTTTGTTTTGTTTTATTTGTTAGTTTACGGAACGTTATAATCTTCTATAGGGATAAGGGTGCATTTAAAGGCCCGTTTAAACTGTGTCAACATTTGACCAAATGTTGAACAACCTGTCCAAACGCCCCGAACATTAGGTGATCCTTTCCGGGATAAGTCCGCATCAACTAAGATAAAATCAGTGGCTCAGATTCTATCCAGTACAGAAGGATGACTGCGGTCTTGACTTACAACATGGACACACTGAAAGCCAGAAAAATATTGAGCAAAATTTCATATTTCCGATTGGCTCTCTTAATCCCCAATTCAATATGCAAAGTTCACGCTATCCGGCAGGATTTTGAACAACTGGGCCCTGAATCCCTGATGATCATCATTTGCTCTGAAGAGCCGGGGGCTACCATTAGTTAACCGGCTGTAAACGCCAGCTTTGCAATCTCTTTACGTGGACACAGAACTTTTAATTACCCTGTCTATCTACTCCGTTGATATCTAATCTAGGTATTCCCCACTGTTTATTTTTCTCGTAACTCTTTCGTTTACGTTAGTTTGTATTCCAGACTGGTTCCCACATTAAGTCACCGGAGATCGTTTGATCGTTAAAACAGTACATGTGATCAGCAATTACAGTGAAATTCCTTACGCGTGGCGATTGAGCGATAGAGCAACGAAATTATTCAATGTTGACACTTGTATAGCTTAATTTCCGATCACTGACGATCGCTCCATTATTGTAACACTGATAGAGTAGCAGTTATTGGCGATCATTAACGATCATGGCGAAACTAGCCTTTACGCAGACTGGCTGATCATGCAAAAACCAATTTAATACATTTTTCATCTTTCAGTAAATCGAAGCACATGCAGTTCAGTGTAAAGTCATTAGTAACCCGGCTAAAAGAACAATTTAAGACAACGAGGGAATAATAACCTAAAGTTCGATTTCCCAATTAAGTCACCAAAGGGAGGTTTTACCGGATGGGTTTTTTTTATATGAACTATAAAAGGAGAGGTGCAGACAACTCTGTTTACTGAGTGCCATCATAACTAGATTCAAGCAAAAAAGCCCAAAAAAATAAAATAAAATAAAAGCAATAATACATTGTTTCCACCAAGTCAATGACAACAAATCTAAGTAGTTGTTGTTTGTAAAGACGGCCCTATTCTCCCAGAGGAGATGAGGAACTAAGTCAAGTAAGTCAGTTGTTTGTAAAGGATTTCGTGCGGGAGCTTCTTTTTGTTTTTCACCCTTCTCTTTTGACGAATTGTCTTGTGAGTCTTTGTTTAGTTTATTTGTTTAGTAATACGTTATATAACGTCACCAGGAACGTCACATTGCATTTACCTTGCTGTTTTTATTATTTTACAATATTGCACTCAACTTACTATATATGAAAAGGAGTGTTTTTCCTTCCTTTTCACCGTTTGGCAAAACAATATAGAAAACACTGAGCGGACTGATATAAACGCTACGTGACTCGAACTGCTTACTTAGCTAATATCTCGTCTGGCTGTCAGGACGTTTTTAATTGAAAAGTGTAACCATAAATATCATGCTGAATACTGGCTGGACAAAAATACAATGAAAATGATACTGCAATACCGTCGGCCTTTGATCACGTTAATCCAAACAAGTGGGGGCCAACATAATTGTTTTTTGAGCTTCTATATAGTCTTGTTAAAAATAGTTGCAATTTCGTTGTAAGCTCTATGGTGCCATTCTGTTCCCTCACCGACATATTTAGCTATATTTGACCTCCCAATACACCAATCACTGTCTTAAGAATCCGAACAAAATCAAAGGCTGTGCACACGAGAAAAGTTTCCTTGATTTGCTTCGCTCATGTCATCTGCTTTGGAAACGCTTTCGAATAACACACATTCAAAAAACATTTTTTGCCTTTTTGGTGTTTTATTTAGCATTGCTCACCCACCCCCCCCCCTACCCCGGGCTTTGGGGTCGGACATTAGTCTCCCCTGGGGCATTTGACGGCCCCGTGCCCCGCGATTTTCGCCTCCCCGTCACTTCCTTTCAATGATAAGTTCATCGGCAAAGATGATAAACTTGTTATTAACTATCTTGGCTAAGGAGTACTGAGAAATAGGACTTAGCTGTAGCTTAGTTTGACCCAGAAACGAAGAAATAAACTTATCAGTTATTTTACTACCGTACTGTGGGGCATTTGAAAAGCTCGTTTGTCCCTGTGGCCATTTCCAGTGTACTGGGCAGGATTTCGGCCACAGCGAAATAAAAAGTTGTGATGCACCGGCAAAGGACGAATAAGTTCTCCATGAGCTAGTTGAAAAACTGGAACGCTGATTTTGTAGAAAAGAAACTACAGTTGACTCAGTCCCGATAACTCGAACCCTCGCTAACTCGAACCTCGCGCTAACTCGAACAAATTTTCCTTTCCTTTCAGGTCATTGTCTATATAATTTTACCCTCGATAACTCGAACTTCCGACAACTCCAACCTTTTCAGTTCAATTTCCCTTGAAGGTTCGAGTTATCGGGAGTCGACTGTAGTTTTGATATGGAAAAATCTGAAAGTTTTGATTTTGCCGTACAGGCACATGCATCGGAATAATAACAACCCAAACTAACTCAGCGACTTTCATTTAAATGAGTCATATTAAAGAAATACACCGAACTACCAAGAGCCTGATAAAAAAAAAAAATTTCAGAGCATAAATAACACTCACCTCAGGATTGGCAGTAGCTTGAGTGAGTTGAACGCCCATAATAACACTTTAATTGTAATTTAGACATTTCGGCTCGAGGCATAAACCCAAAAGTTAGACCAAAATAAACATCACCTCAAAAAAGTATAACTCGTTTGTTTTTATTTGAATTCATAACAGGAGTTAGTTTCTAAAAAAAACTGTAGTGCTGCGTCAACATAAGGTTGATTTTAACAACTGAGTTGATAAAGTAACTTGGCCGCCGTAAACTGAAGAGAAACACGATGGCCCATCGACAGCGGAGGGAACTTAAGCACTTTAAGCAACGGCGACGGTAACGACAAGACCACAAAATAATATATAGGTTTAGTGAGTAAGAACAATCACTCAGCACGTGCATTTTAAATTTTAGTACATTTCTTCTCCGTCCTCTGCAAAACAACAACGTGATATGACCAACTTCAAGGTTTTGTGGACAACGTGAACACACGACGGTGAAGTTTTCATTCTCCTTTTAGTTCGAGCGCCACTCCCGCCAATTTGGTTCCTAGTTCGCTGTTTCTGTTGAAGTTGAACGAGGGGAAATAGTGCGAAGTAGTACCAATGAAGTAAAGTTATGTTTTCAAGTGACGACCGGTCAGCTTTATTCGGTCATGATCTCTTCATCATGATGGTGGACAAGTTACCTTTAGTTATCAGCTCATTTCAGTAAAACCAAACATTCGTCTTATTGAATTGCCTCACTTCGCGATTTTCATTCATAGACTCAATAGTTAAGATCACATGCTACAGCATCGTGGTAAAATAGGAATTTAAGCAACGGCGAGGGAAAAAAACGTCACTTGAAAATATAACTTCATTTTATTGAGCTACTTCGCGATTATTTCAACTCGTTCATCTTGTACAAGAACGGCGAACTACCAAGGAACCAAATTGGTAGGAATGGCGTTCAAGTTAAGAAAGAGAATGAAAAATTCACCGTCGTATGCTCACGTTCTCCGCAAAACCTTGAATTCGGTCATTTCACGTTGTTGTTTTGCAGAGGACGACAAAGAAATGTACCAAAGTTTAAAACGCACGTGCAAAGCGATCGTTTTGGTTCATCGTTGCCGATGAACAAATTTCCCTATTGAATAAACAGTATACTCGAGTATGCGCACCACCTACTGGACTATGACTACACGAAGATATTCAGCCTAATTTCGGTTTCGTTCAAGAAAGGCCAGACTTTCAAGTGAGACGCAAATGTAAGTGCGACTTAATATCGTATACCGACTAATGGGTTACCTTCTGAAGTGAAGGGGCTCGCTAAGGACTGGAATGTATTTCTGTCACGTAAAAATATTCGTTTGCCTTTTTGGCTTGGCAGAGCTCGCCAGCTTCGTCAACTTCTGAAAAGACCTTCTGATTGCATCTGTAATGTGTATACAAAGGATATGTCATGACTTCTGCCCGTTTGCTCAATTGATTACCCAGTAATGAGGTAAGAAAGAAAAGGTCAAACGATCATATTGTTCACCTTGTGCAATATTTCGATCGTTTCTATCAACGTGGGAGGCTGTGTCATTCCCTAACTGCGTCAGTCGTGCGTCAGGGAGCGTAAAAATATATGCAATCGTCTGGATCCAAGTCCAGCTCTGTCGCCATAACAACACGAGTACTACGGGTCACATCCGAGAAAAACACAAGGGTACATAAAAGAGATTAAGTACCACGTTTACGGCAACTGGCAAACGTGAGATTCGCGTTTATGTTTTCTTGAAAATATGAGTACGTAGATGAAAATAGTACAAGATAATTCTGGCCTTTAATTCTAACGCAAAAACACTCAATTTTTCTGAGAAACTGAAAACAGCGAGCGGCAAATGAAGGATAAACATGGTCACGTGGGCATTTCTGCCGTTTGCCGTTTGCCGTAAACGTGGTGCTTACAGTCAACCCAGGTCACGCGTGAACATTATTTCCAAGAATTAAATGAACATTCAAATTTCTCTTTGTAATGTCCGACTTGTGAATGGAATGTTGGACATTTCTCTGGAAATCGTTCCGAAAAAGACGCATTGACTGAAAAAAAGATTCAAAATACTTGGGAAACAATTGTTATTCTTGAAATATTCAATTTTGCAATGTAAAGAAAAATTCATAGCTTTATACCGTCAATAAGCTAGGGAAATTTATACGGGAACTCTGAAATCTCGTTGGCGATTTTCAAAACTGACATGTAAATTTCAAAACTCCGTTCAAATTTCAAAAATATCGTTCATGCGTTACCTGGGTTGACTGTAATCTCTCTATAGTATACGAGTAACATACGGCAGATACTCAGAACTAACACACGATCACAAAACCTGGTCTGAAAATGGGTACGAATTTTAGAGCCCAGGTCTGAAAAAAGGGGCCGGAAAATTACATCTTTTGCTCTGAAATAGGGTCAGGGTTTGTAACCGATCCGCACACCCCCACCAAAAATTCCGAGAAGTACCTCCTTCCCTCCCCTCCCTATTCTCCTCACTATTCAGTAATAGGTATACTCGGAATAGACGGTATTTGTGTTCTTTTGGGGGCTAGTCCGTTTTCTGAATGAACGGAATATCATTCTGTTTACTGAACAGACTCGGAATAGACAGAATACGCGTTCTTTTGGGAAATTTTTGGCGGGAACGCTCGCGCACGCAGACATAGTAGTTCTCAGGTCACCTCCGCCATGGGTATTCCGTTTCCAGATTTTAGGAGCGTTCTTTTGGAAAATGAAATTCCGTTTATTGTTATTCCTAAACCGGAATAAGAATAGCTAGAATAGCCCCAAAAGAATGCACCCTATACTATGACGTGCAGTTCTGAAATGAAATGGACAAATGTCCTGGTAATCCAGGGTGGGGTGGTGTGGGCATGGGAGGGGAGGCAGACAGGCCTGGAATTAACCGTGCAATACCCTGTGGGCGATTACTGTTACCATCATTTTTCTTCTTCGAAAGCCTGGCAAGAATTTTTAGTATTTGCCCGGCAGATTACCCGGAGTGAAATCAGCCTAGACGGAAAGTTTGTTGAACCCATCCATCTGACACAATCCTGCATCTGGGGGCCATGCTTCTGCATCGCAAATTAGCCTTCCATGCAGAGGTTCCTTGGTCCCAGATAACACGCCTTGTACATTGAATCATAACATTACAGCAGTTTGTTTAATAATGAGTGATCTAAACTTATTTAAAAAGAGTCAACGAAACTGTTAGAACATAACAAATGATAACTCAAACACTGTGTAGGTCTATGTATTGAGGTGTATTACTTGGGTTCGGAAAACACATTTTGAGAGTCTTTAACGTTTATACACTTTGTACAAGTTACACATGATTACAGTCAGGCACTTTTCATAAGAGTCAATGAAACTGGATGCGAGCAACATCAAACAGGGGGATATGGCATTCTTCAGGATCAGTCACACACAGCAAAACACCACTTTTGCTCCTTCCCTCGCGCGTCTGGTCAAAGAAGAACTTCTTGTCATACCCTTTAGCGCTGACCTGAAGCAACACTCCTTCTTTTATCACAGCCATGGTTTGAGGATTTCTATACCTTATCTCTACAGACATGCTAATGGCGTGGGCTTGAAACTGGTCGATAAATTTCTGCAGGATATCCACGTACGGTGGAGGCGCTTCCATGCAAATCATCTGTTCGCGAACATGCCCTTCGCTCGTGTAGAAGACGAAACAAGTAGCAAGCGATGAATCAATGTCCATCATTCCAGCCATTCGCAGACCTACCCAGCTAATTGCACAGCGTTTAGTATTGTCCTTGATTTTCTCCACGTACGGGATAAACTTTTCGAGTGTAAACGGCTGGCAAAATACTGCTTTGGCGGTTGTTTCGTCTGAGTTGTTGTTCGATGGAGCGCTTAGTTGCGTTTGGAGTCCTGAGCTGCACGCTCCTCTGTGGCATTTCCAATCCTTTCTTTGACACTGCACCGAACAGTAAAACACTCTGTGACACTTGCCGCACTTTTTAGCGTCTTGTTTTCCGCAGACTTTGCACGGGTTCGTCATGTTTTCTTGACCGTCGAACAATTTGTAATTTTGTAACGCAAGTCCACGCAAGTCAGTAAACAAAGCTCATTCACTTCCGTTCAGAGTCACGTGTTCTGCAGTCTTTTTCGCGCCAAAATCTGTTCCCAGCCAACTCGAGTTTTGTTCAGTTTGTTTGTTTCTTTCATCTGAGGTTCGGACATCATTTGTTGTCATTTCGATATGACACTTCCCGAACCGTGACCCTGGAAAGCCCAAATCACTCTACCTGCGAAGCAAAGGGAGCCACTTTTTTGACCATCTTACTTGTGGGGCATTGGAGCATATAAAATATCAGCTTGGTTCAAATGTTCCCCTCCCCCACCCCCACTGTGGGTTAACCTGGATAGGCGCTCAACTTACCATTGTAAGAAATGTAAAACCTAACCAAATGTTGTCACAAAATTATGCGCAAGTATGAAAAGAGAATAACAAAATCCAGATCAAATATTCAATAAAAAATCTTTTATTTACAATTCATCTTACTGGATATATATTTCATGTAATGGCTTATATGCTTCTGCTTATATAAAATGCATGCAACAATTGTCCATACCAATGCAAAGTCATCTGAACACAAAATGAGCCCAAGAAATGATCTACCATGTTGAGCCGGCAAACGGGTTTGTGTCTAACCAAATATTTGCAGAAAAAAACGTACATGAACCAAAGTGGTGTACATGCGGTGCCTGGCTATCAATGTTTGACAGTGTAAAGTGAGGTTTTCAGACCTCATTTTCAGCACTCATTTCGTGTTCAGAGCTGACTACATCTTAATCCCCCCCCCCCCCCCCCCCTTTGAATGGCTAGGTTAATACACAGCAAAAAATTCTATGAAAGCACTTATTTGCAAAGCTGAATTCAACTCTTTTCTAAGTTTAGCATAAAATATTTAAATTGCAAGTAGCAATGATGTAAACAAAGTTCCCTATATTTTTATTTACCAAACTTTCAAGCTCCTTTTTCCAAGATAAAGACTTCACAACTTTTCTAGTTTTGTCAGAAATCAGAGGTCATGAATAACATATTTGCGCTGATAACTGGACAGAGTTAATGAGTGCTTTTTAGGAAGAAATTGCGTGAGTAATTTCAAAGCACCCAGGGACTTTGAACAAACAAAAGTTACACAGGAAAGTACTGCTTAGCAGCTTGCAGCTATACACTTTCAGATTTTCATCCATAGACTCAAAACTAGGACCACTTTAAATTCCCCGCTAGCAGAGGTCTCTCACGGCAAGGCATGAGAGACATGTAATGAACAAATTATACCACAGAACAGAACTGCTCAGTAACTTTCATTTGGTCAAACTTTTGGATTTGATCTACAAACTTATAACTTAGGACCAACTTAAACGGTGCAATAAACAGTACCATGGGACATTACTGCTCTGTAGCTTTCATGTCAATAGGATTTCATAAACAGACTCAAAAGTTAAAAAATCACATCAAATAACTCAGCATTCTGTGAGTGAAAAGGGGATAGTTGAGAGAGTTACAAACAAGCCAACACAATAACAAAATCACTTTGAAATTATCAGCTCAGCTGTGATGCACAAGGAGGCCTGCCTCCTGTTTACCTATTAACTAAACACAAATCTAAATTCAAATCTGAAATGAATGAAAAGTCCTATAAAAATGCATGCATGCATCTCAAACATCACATTCTACGAAAAACAAAAAAGTTGCATAACAGTGGCTCTCACATCAAATTGGAGTTGACAGAGGCTACCAATGATGGAGGTACATTGTAAAGGTTGATTCTTGGACAAAGTTTAACCTCTTGTCCTGGAGTTAGCCTGGGTGTATAATCAGGAAATTCAGAAGTTTTCTTGTTCCCAGTTACTTAGTAAATTAGCAAATCAAGCATTCAAAATGGTAGCACTACAGTCGACTCCCGATAACTCGAACCTTCAAGGGAAATTGAAAAAGGTTCGAGTTGTCGGAAATTCGAGTTATCGAGGGTAAAATTATATTGACAATGACCTGAAAGGAAAGGAAAATTTGTTCGAGTTAGCGTGAGGTTCGAGTTAGCGAGGGTTCGAGTTATTGGGAGTCAACTGTAGTTCCTGACTGCATTCTCACTTCCTGTTTTTCGGGTTAGACTAACATGTTCCAATTCAACTCTAAATGTGAGAGCCATTGGTGTTTTTATATAACATACGTTCTGTCAACTAAATGCAAAACAATACATCTAACCTTCTGTTACCAAGTGAAAGAGGTCACTCTCAAGCCAGGGGAATGTAGAATAAAGAGATAGGGGTATATCAAGTCAGAACGTTTTGTTTTAAGTGGCGATGTTAACAGCCACATAACATTTGAAACAAAGATGGATGGACACTTTCTGTTGTTACGGGTCTTTATAAATGAAGTAAAAAATATTTCATGCAACTAATATTTTACATTGTACAGTCAAATATCTCTAATACAGACTTACAGATCAGCAGGGTGCCATCTGTACAGCATGGCCTCATGACTTGCTAAACCACACTTGCTTTGAAACGGAACTGCAAAAGCTCATTTCATAACGTAGGCTCCAAATATTATGGCTATGGCACATGCATAACCACACCTCTTGTTTTTTTGAGATGTTTGAATTTGTATGTGAATCAAATATATTAATTAACATCTTGAAAGCTGTATGCTTTGCTTCATCCTTGCTAACATGACATTTAAGTGGCACAAGGCATGCTGAAAAAAAATCTCCATTTTCACCGTCTTGTAACAATCACAAGCGATCAGTATTGAATTGTCATGTCACTGTGGCTAGTTTATGGAAATAATTTTTACAAACCTTTGCACTACCCTTTTATACAGATTGTATTACTAAAAACTATTTTTTTCTCCTTTGTTTGTGATATCTACATGTATATGTATTTTTTTGGTACCTTTTCTTAACTACAAAAAAATCTTAGTTAATGCATGTTAAAGGATCTTTAAAAAGAATACCTCAGAATGGAATGCTAAACTAGAACACTGACTTTTCAGTTGTACAAAAGAAATCAAGTTGAACCACTGCACGGAAATATTACCAAATATATCAATATTATCTGGTAGATTTGTTAGAGCTCTGTCATCTGCACAATTGATGTTAAAGCCTCAAACTTTTTAAAACAAGACTATCGATATCATAATCAAGCAACAATACAGCCATGAAAATCTCCTTTCAATATGGACTACCGGTAGTTATGAAGGGGCAGACAGGTCCAAGTATCTGAATCATCAGTAGGGGTTTGATAACGGAGCAGGGATGGTACCAATAATATTTATTTTGCTCCCTTTGGAGTCAATAAGAGGCCAATCTATGGAGGTTTCCACAATAAGACTGGACTGTGAGGGATTTGCTGAATTATACTTTTGCTTAAGCTTGCAGGTTAGACAGGATCATATGTGAAATTGACTCCCACATACAGTAGATATAAAGTACTGTAGTAATTATATAAAATGAAAACAAATTTTCCTGGTTTGAAGTAATACTTAATAGATAGAATGATCATATTCATCAGGTTCATCTGTTAGTAGACATCCCTCTCCCATCTAGCCATCTGTAACTTGATATCTGTAATGAGACTGTTGGCAAAACAAATTCCTATGATCTGCAGATTAGAAAGAGAAAAAGATATGAGTCATAAATAAAAGATGCTGTTGCATGCAATAGATGTAGAAAAGATTAAAACGAACCCAAATAGCATACATACTAATATCTCAGAAGAAAGCATTTAATGAACTATGAATTAGTTGATCTAAGAAGAAATTCATTCAGTAGCATGAAAGACAAAGAACTACTGATCACTAAATACAGCTTAAGTACATGTATCTAATACAATGATTGAATTAAAATAAATGCAACAACCACTAAAATGTATATTTTTGAAATTAAACAAGCCCCTCCCACATGTAGGTCTCCAAGGAGCTTAAAGGAGCTTTTGTTAATACTATGGTTCCAATAATTATTTTACATAAATAGGAATTACTGTTAATAATTTGATAGCGGCCCGTTCTTTTAGCCAGTTCAATTTATGTCGTAAAGTCTTTATCAAAGAACAGGGTTCATACTTCTTGGGGCTCTTAAAAATGTATGACCTTTTCCATGACCTTTTCAAGTTTTCCAAGCTAAAGCATTTGCATTTTACAGTGTCAAAATGTGCAGTGTTTATTTTTACTAAGTTGAAATCTGTTTCTTGGTTGATTTTTTTTGTTAAAAATTGTTCATTTTCTTCCTTTTTTTCCCTAAAAGAATGCTTGTTTAGTGCTTTTTCTCCACAAACATAATTTTTAATGACTTTACACGACCCACAACTGAAACCCATGTCTTTCCAGGCCTGGAAACTGAAATTACAAAATTCCATGACTTTCCAGGTTTTCCATGACCCATGTATGAACACTGAAGAGATGATAGTATGGCAGGTTTGTATCTGGGAGGGCACATGCAGCCAGAGCGATTTACTGTTATCAAACTAGTGAGCTCTTGCTCCAGATGCACTCACAAATGTATAAGGTTCCGGCATGTTATTGTTTTTCATTTGCTTGTTCTGTGACAAAAGGTAATTGAAATGTAAAAAAGAGTCACCTGCATCAAGGCCAAGCCAATTGCTACTCCGCCAATAACAATCATGTTTTCCTTGAACCACTGCTTTACAGCCTCTATACAGCCTGTGGTGTAAATAATCCTATTTCTGTCTGTTTCCTGAAACATTAAACAACAACAAAAATTAATAACCAGACAGTTAGAGGGCATGTACTGAATTTTAAGTTGTTTTTGGTTTTATCAAAATACAAGAAGACTTTGGGTAAAGTGGCATACAGTAGGTTTCTTAAACGAACTGTCACAATTTAACTCCCTCCTTGCAAAAGCCAGAATTTTAAGAAAGGTGTTAGAGTGCTCATTGAAAGACATGTTTGAGTTGAACTGCAGAGAGATGACCCGTTCCAAAGACCACTCTGATACTGCTGCTGCCGCTGCTAATAATAATAATAATAATAATAATAATAATAATAATAATAATAATAATAATAATATAAAGTTTTACAACATAATTGTAAAACACAGTTAATGGAGCGTGACGCTCTTGAGCTCAGTTGTTACTGTGTCAACAGTTAGCATTACGTAATGCAAATTGGTCATGGATGTACTTTTACTCTTCTTGTAAAATACCTATTCTTCTAGCATGTTGCAATACCGTCTGTTACATTTATATCCTTCGTTTTGTATGGCTAAAAGGTATAAATACCTATATTCATGTCTCGTTCAACGCTACGTGAATCTCTTGCATTCAATAGTTCTTTCCTTGCCATTGGCTTAGTCCAAGACATACGTCTACCTATAAAAGGTCTAGTAAAAGTCCGAGTATCACTTGCTTGCTGTATTACCTACTGTAAGGTCTTCTGACTGGTTCATTATGTTTGCATCTCATTTGTTATAAGACAGAGTATTTACAACTTTGGTTTTGGCTCTACAACACTCAAATGGAAAGGCCCGCTCTAAGCATCAAATTAATTAAGGTACAAAACAAATTGGTTCACTTACAGTGTATTTGGGTCGTCTGATGTTATAACCACACTGTGTGTTTATAGTATCCTGGAAGAACAACCAAATTTAGTTAATAAAAGGAATTTCATTAACATTGATGATGATGATAATGATAATGATGATGATGATGATGAAAACCACACTTTCATGTATTATTCAGTGATGGGTGAGGTAGAACTCCCCTTAAAAATACTGTAGTTCCATTTAGACTGGGTAGTTTGAAAAACGTAAAACAGTTTTTTCATGTCATTTTTTTTATATTTAATAACAATATAATCTTAGCATACACTGTAATTATTTTACATACACATTTTTAACACATTAATATTTACCTAACCCTATTTTAAATATATAGACATACACCTTAGTTTAAATGAGTGACTTTTTTTTTATAAGTTTTTAATATGCTTTTAATGGGCATCCAGACGTTTTCTAAAGACTGCCACAATAAAAATGATTAGAGCAACTCACTTGCACATGCCTGGTCAGTGAGTCACTAGCTTTTGAGTGGCGGATGAAGGCAGAAGGTTCAGGGAATTCACAAACATCTTCAATCCAAAACTGCACTACCCTTCTACATGTACATGTACAGATGCTCTTTACGCTTGTCATGCAGTCCTCTCTCACATTCATGGGGGAGGAATGCATGACGAGCCCAAAGAACATCTGTACACATAGAAGGCTAGCACTTTGCCCCAAAGGTTCCTGACTGCACAACTAGTCTGATATACATTTACATACATGTAACAGTTTAAAATTCAGCCGTGAATGTTGCTCAGAAGAGTGGAGTCTGAAAACCCAAACTATATAACTGTATGAACATGAACATTTTCATTTCATTGACTTTGTTTTTTGTCTTAATCAAAACTTCCATGGCAGAAAGTTAGCCAAGTGCTGTTAATAAATGTTTCATACACAATGATAGAGAATCTTACATTTTTTTTCTTTGTCCTTTAACAAATAAGAAATTAAAAGCTTAATAGCTTCTTGATAAAAGCAACGAAAAATTCAGACTAGTATTCGATTTGGTGTCTTTTTACTTTACCTAAAAGTTGGTCTACAACGCAACTTACCTCTCGGCAGCAAGAAAATGGAACACCACAAGCTTCAGCTCCAGGGGAAGAGCAGTTGAAGTAGAGATTGTCCTGCCAATTGTCGTAGTTTTTTCCACCACAGCACTCAAACTATAGGAGGCAAGATGGAGTGCAAAGTATCAGACGTAACTTTTCAGTTGACCCTTTAAATCCCAACATCAAATTACATTATCAGTACTAAAGTTTATCATGTCACAACAAACCAAGACAACTCACCTCTTGCTGAACTCCATCAATGAGAACTTGCAAATCTACATTGTCTCTGTAATTCTTAATTGTGTTTTGTATTTTTTCCGCAACTATGTCTTCAACCTAAAATTTAAGATACATCTTAGTACAAACTAATCTTGCAGAAAGATCTCCGATAAAGTTCCTTCAAAGGTATCCTGAGTGTGTTGATTTATTTAATAATTTATAATTAATATAAACTCAGGATAAGCAAGGATCTTTTTGGGGAGCTTCTTCTGCGATATCAGTTTATTAGTAGTATTTTTATTTAGTAGTTGGTATGTGGGTGAGTTATCATTAATTCTTTTTGTATTTTTATTAGATTGTATTTTAGAACGTTAGGTGTCCCCTTTTAGCAGTGGGAATCCCCTCTGCTAGATTGTTGCTTGAACGTCAATTATTATCATTATCATTATCATTATCATTATCATTATCATTATCATTATTATTATTAATATTAGACAACTGTGAGTCTTACTGCACATTTGTTCGCAACACATGCAAATGCTGTTTCTCTTTATCATAACTGACAAACTACTGCAAATACATAAGCCCCAGAGGCCTTTAACCCCTCAGGCTGATTAGAATTCAAACTCTGTTTGTTTGAACTCTGGGCAAGTTTGTTCCATAAAAATTGGTATCATATGGGTAGCACAGACTCATCTAACACACAAAAAAGTAATAATATTATTATTGTATAACAAAGTTAAAGACAAAAAGTTGTGATTTGTTTTCTTCTTATCACAGAGATTTTCTTTGTTGTATTTTTGTCAAAAACTGCTCAGACAAATTTATTTGATAAAGAAGTTTTTTTTTACTAACATAAAAATGCTCTTAGAGCACTAGAGGAAAAAAAATAAGTAATTTCTCCATGTACATTGTGGGAAAAAATAATAATCAATTTTGCTGATTTCCCCAAAACACATGGAAAACTTAAAAAACTGGCTATATGTAATTTGTTCAAGTATTCCAATCCATTGTCCTTGCCATCTCAGGGCTTGAGTCACACTAACTTTTCACAATGTAGCTCACTAGCCCAGTGGCTAGTAACACATCTGATTTCACCAGCCAAGACTAACAATAACTAATTAATAAAAATAACCTGGCTTAATTTTATAATAATTATTTATTAACTACAGTGTAAAACAAGTTTCCGTTCACTGGTAGTGTTATAATAATTATTGTTACCAAAACTGGACCATTAATATTATTTCAAGTTTTCTGTTGATTCAGATGCCGTATATATTTTTGCTATTCAAAGTGTCACTATACAAAAGATAGGAGTGTCTGGGGTGAGCGTTGTGTGGACTGAAGTAAGTGAGCTACCAAAAAATACTCTGGTTAAACTAAAAAAGTTCTGGACTCACCCCAGACAACCCGGTGAGTAAGTAACCAGAAAAAAAAAAATAGTATTTAAATTATTATTCATTACATACATATAAAAATTATACAGCTGAACACTCACTTTTTCTTGAAACACGAAGATGACCACTGCCAGGATCAACTGAAGAAAGAAGATGATGGCTAGGACAACTGAAAACTGAAAAACAAGTTCAGTTTGATATAGCTGTGTAAAATTGTTGATGTTTATCTGGATGCTTACTGAAGGTGGCCAAACCCAGTTTCTGATGACTGCTGAATCGATATTGAATTTGTAAAATAAATTGTTGTTGTTGTCAGTGCTAAGTTCTAAAAAATTAATGTTCTTTCCTGGGTGCCCGAAATCAGCAAATGCTGGAAGTCTCCTTTCCACCTGCCCAATTAACCTCAGAGACATAATAAATATCTTACTACACTGTAACCTCATTTTCTCGGCCCATACTTTAAGTTACAGATCCTCACGTGCACATAAATCAAAGAGGAAAAACTCGGTCTGTAACTTACAGTATGACCTCAAACTCGGTTAGTAAGAGGTACATGTATGTAATTTGGTTGAACAGTGCATCATTGTCATGATAGCAACATAGGTAGGCATAAACCAGTTCTAAATGTCAGGTTTTGTTTACTTAGTTAGCTGCTTTTGTGCTGGATTATAATTATTTTTCCGCAGTGGCGAATGTAAATTCTTGTCAGCCAACTTTGTGCCTCACCTACTATTTTTTCATGAATTTCCTTACCTTCTAGATAAATTCTTCATAGGAACACCCCCCCAACCCCTCGGAAATTTCCGTCTATTAGCCCCCCTCCCCCTCGGAATTTCCATTGACCTTCCGTGGGAGGGGGGGACGGATATTTTCTGGAACTGCACATTGTTAAATTTTCCTCATAGTTTAGTTTCTGGCTCACATAATTTTTCAAATTGTTAGTACACCTTGAACAAGTCTTATCAATCAATGCCAAGCACTATCTTGTGTCTTTCTTGCAGTTAAATGTGGTAAAAACAGACTCTATGTATTGCTCATATTTTGAAAATGCACTTGATTTAATTTTGTATGATTGGTGATCTAAAATCAATTCAGGTATAAGCATGGTATCTGCACCCATGTTCAATACACTCGAATAGAGTCAGGTCATCATTGAAGAACCATAGTCCACTTGTCTTACTGGAAGTCAGGACAAAAATTAAAATCAATCCTAAATTTAGCAATTTTTTTTTACCTAAAATGAGATAATTCAATGACACTGCTCCTTTAAATTTCCAGTGGGAGAGTATGATAATAATTACTTTTAATATTGTTAATTCAATAGTCTCCATGGGATGTGGCAAAACTCCTAGGGGGAGTGGCGCAGAAAATGGAGGTGTGAATTTAACAGGCCTGTTTGCAAGTGGTTACACAAGACTCTTCTAAAAAAAAAACAACAACACGATAATCGGCCCAAAAAATCCTCAAAAATGGCAATGAGGTTGGCACTAAATCTCCTAAAAACGTCTCAACCAAAATCATCTCGCACACACGACAATTGTACGCGTAACTTACTTAATATGAAACTCTAAATGCTTACGATAATTCAAATGTCTCTACGCAGTGCACGCGCTCTATCCGTGCGCACACCAGTTCATTCACAATAAGTCTATAATTATGAAGATTGATTTCTGTCAATGAATATTTCAACTTACAAATTTAAGAAGACAAACATTTTCCCTGAGAGCACCAATACATCCAGTGAATCCAAGGACAAACATGATCCCTCCAACAATAATCAGCGCAAAGGCTGGATCCAGAACAATGTCATTGAAGAAGTCTTGATATGCTGTCTTTTCAAACCGTGCATAGAGTCCTATGCCAACTGTAAGGCCACCAATCAACTGAGAAAGAAAATGAAACATTTTAATGTTTACCTTAGTTCACACAGAATCTGGGGATCAGCTTTGAGAGACATTTAGTGTATAACAGTAATTGATTATAATAACCTAACAATACCTTAAAACAGAAAGGTTTGAGGGCATAACCGTCTTATGTTGCATTTTTAAGGCCAATTTTTAGTGTTGCTCAAAAGCGTTTGGATAATTATTATTGCATGTGGATTTCAATTTACTGAAAGAACATCATTGTGTATTTTTTACTGGTTTGTTCTTAGTTAAATGTGCTGGTAAATAAATGATAGACTTATTTTTTTGAGTCAATGACACTGGTATACTTGGCCTCTGTCACTGATTGAAACCATATACCTGTACATCTATCAACAGACACTTTGGAGTGAAACAACAGAGATCAGCCACGATGTTCTTTGAATAAATTGAAGGCCTGCGCATGAAAAGATTCCAGCACTTTTGGGAGAAACAAAAAAATCAGCCTCACACTAATGCGAGAAATGAAAAGTCTGTGTAAAATGAGTAAATAATGATACATGTACTTTCTCCGAAATCTCTGATTTTGTAGGTCTGTATGGAGCATAATCACTTTCTTGAGAACTTCAGAATTATTCAGAACGTCTTCAGAAATCTTTGGGCATCTTCACAAGTCTTCGAAAAATCTTTGGATATAGTTGTCTGGTCTTCGAAAATCCTCGCACTCCCAGGATAAAAATCTCACGCCTTTGAGTCAGAAAAAGTTCACAGGTATAAAATTTGAAATACACTTGTAAGAGGGTTATGCTCTCAGCCCTATAATTACTATAGCAAGGATCTAAGGGCCTCTTCACATGAGCCCAGTCAACTGGGCTGGCTCGCTTTACAAGATCTCGCCTCGCCACTCTTTTCTTTACAAACATTTTGATGTGTTCATATGAGAAGGCAGGTTGGACTGGTTACTGAGATCTTGGTTTTTGCGACTGAAAATCTCGGAAACTGAGCTAGAAATTTTTCCCAGATGAACACTCTAGCCCGGATACCGGGACTGTCCGTGACGAAACATTTTAAACTGCGCATGGCTTGCAAGGTCGCTGACAAGTCGGAACGCAGTTCCACGGATATTTTGGGGGCGTTTTGGACATTTTTAATCTCGGTAACCGGGATTAAATTTCCCATATGAACAGAAGACAAAATTCGTCTCGCCTACCAGGCTAGCCATGATCGTATGATGAGGCCCTAAGTAAAGTGAAACACTTACATGTAATGCACCTGCTAAAAGAGGCATGCTTACTCTCACATAGAATTGACTCTTGGGAGGATAAAATCATGTCCACGTCATTTGGGAGGTGAAAATTTAAAACTGGTTGCTGGGAATACTAATAATACAGTTCCAAATCTTTTTATCATGGTCATTTACATCATGTCTACTTTTGTGACTCCATTACAACTACATTTCTTTGAATTCTATACTAAAAGCCATTTAGAAACTTGCTACATTTAGACAAATATTTCATGTAGATACTTGTCAGTGTCTTGTTATTTTTTGTTACATGTATAAAACAATTCCTAATAGTGTACAACAGGGCTTCCTTGTCTAGTAAAACTTTCAGTGCAAGAAGGATTCTTTACACAAGACCTAACAATGATGCAAGGAAGCGACAGATAAACTAAGCTGAAGTTTGTATGTTTAACACAGCTTGTTCTTCACATCAAAATGACAACGTAATGTCCCAAGGGCAATATAATTGATATTTCAAGGTGGGACACTCAGTTGGTCCGTAATCTGAGTATTAAAGATCTAACAGTCACGTTTATTAAGGATTTGATTAGCTTTCTTAACATGCTTTGAGTGTGTCGAAGAAAAGGGAACCTGGCATTACTTGAATCGCTACGTCAATTATAAGCAGCTTATCAAACTACGTACAACACACATACAGTATAAGTTAAGCTTTCCAAATGATATGTTAAAACGGCCGGAAGTAGAGACTTCATAACTCCTTTTAGACTAAATATAAAACTAGTTTCTTCAACGCAAAAGAGTATAAAAGGAACAAGGAAACTAAGATACAGTCAGACGATGAAGGCGTACCATCTCGTGTTGCTGTATTCAATTTCAAAACGCGGTCGCTTTACTTGTCAACAAACCACCGTGTTGTATACTGTATTTGTACAACAAACTTACCCAGAAAAACACGTTGAAAAAGAAGAGAAGATACTTGACACAACAGCTCACTTCTGTTCGGTCCTTAGCCATCGTGATTTGATGCAGAACTCAAAGGAAAAGCACACAGAATTGAGCAAATTTACTCAAAATTCCAGACGTATGCGTGATGTGCTCGACTCAAAAATAGAAACCACCGTAGCTCCGTACCAGTCTCCTCTCCGGTCACGATCACCGAAATCTTAGTACCTTATGTAAAACCACTTATATTGTCCTCAACTATTCAGCAATTTTTCTTCACTTGCTTGGTCAGGTATATACTTTATTTGCTTGGTGTACTTTACTTGCTTGGCCTGCTTTAGCTGCTTGGTGTACTTTACTTGCTTTGTGTACTTTACTTGCTTGGTGTACTTTACTTGCTTGGAGATGATTTCACTGAAGCGTCAAATGTCATTTGGGCGTTTTTGAAAAATCGTGGGGTTTGCGGGCAAGCGTGCCCTCTCTCTCCTCTCTCCTCTCCCCTCCCCCCTTCTTCGTTTTTATTCCACGAAGGATATATGCAAATAGCATGAAACAAAGACAGCAGGGAATATTCATACTTAGTGAATCAGCCTTATTTTCACATAGGAGCACTGTAATGACCTGTTATATTAAAGGAACAATGTAAGTTACGGTATAAAAGCAAGATATAACGTACTATGTGAAAATTTGGCTCACCGCGGGCGAGGATTCCAGCCCCGGTCTCCTCCGCACTGCCCGTGGAAGGGAGGAGGGTGGGCGGGGTACTAAGATTTAAAGTTGATTACCCCAACCTCGTTCCCAGGGACTTTTCCCTAGCTTGGGGGCGAGGCGCCCCGCCCCCAAGCTAGGGAAAAGTCCCTGGGAACGAGGTTGTTGATTACACTAACATTTTCGCAAAATTGAGCAATTGCAGTTAGTTTCTGTAAACGTGTGTAACATATGGTGCTTTAACTCGACGTGAATTTGAAACCCTAAAATTTTGTGGATTTTGGAAAATTGGCCTCGGGTTTTGTGTAAAGGTTAGCCGGAACTGTAGAGGAATCAGAAAAATCAAAGATTGTTTTCAAAGTTGGTTAATTCTGGGAGATTTAGAGATCCGTATGCCTGGGAACCAGAAAATCGTTCTGTATTTGGCGAGAATTAGCAGTATATTTTCATTGGACGCCCGGGGCCCCCCCGGAATTGGACGGAACGTGAAGAATGTACTAAGCTACTATAAAGCGGGACCAAATAAAGTTAATAATGAGTAAAGTTAACAAGCTATTATCTTCGGAAGATTTACATCGAAATTTTTCCTTTTTGGTAACTAATAGTTGGTCAATATGAAGAAGAAGTCCAAAGATCTCACCCGAAGGTTGATAGAGAGGACCTGAACGCAAACGAGGACAAACTGAGAGGTCAGGAAAAGACAATGGCCTGGGAACAACAATAAAGAAACACGAGTATGGAGGACGACGGCTGCCGGGATGGTGTCGGCAAGACAGATCAGGGATGGAGTCAGAACAAGGTGATATAAACGGCATCCACCTAGAAAAGTCAGCTCCAAATAGATTAATAGAAAAAACGATATTGGGTCAATAAGCTACACCAGGCCAAGGAGAGACGCAAGTTGAAAGCAATAATTAATGCTACGAGATTGAGCTGAGATTGAATTGAGATTGAATTGAGCGCAAGCCCCATCCCATACATTCATGGAGATTCTGCTTTACAGCAATTCTAGGAGTATTTGTGACTCTGTGACCAAAAGTTAAGGCTTCGGAAGATAGACTTTAAGAGGATTTTTAAAACGATTGAGTGCATCATACCACTCGAAACACGGTTACAAAAACGTTTTAAAATACAAGAAAAAAGGGGGCGCGGCCCCCTCGCCCCCCCACTCGCCTAAATCCGCCTTTGAACCGTGATACAAGAAAGGGCAAGGTCAAGGACAAGAGCAGGGTGGTCTTGACTATAACGATTGGAAAGGCCGACATCGTATGACCCACCGTATCTGGCGCTAAAGGATATCCACTGGCCATCCGAAAGGGTCGATCTTAATGACGAGATCTGGAATGCGAGGAAATTACGCTACTGGATGACTAGACCTCTTGGCCAGGCTTCCCAAAAAGGGGGGTTTAAAAGAGTTACATGTCTCCGCATTATAAACCCATGGAAGCAGTTTTGGGTTGCTTGAAACTGGTGAAAATAATAAAGATAAAACCGCTGAGAACTTTATATTATAATGACGACGCACTTGTTGACACGTGGTATAGTCCCCCGCCCCCTCCTCCAAAAAAAAAAATAATAAAAAAATCCTCTGGCTCTGGGCACAATACTCACTACCGTTACATCATTCGGATACGCGTACCGAGTGAATTACTGCGAACCTGTTTTTGAGCACTTAAATGTTCCTACAGACCTTTGCTCTTCTTTGAGAATGCACCTCCAAATGTCCTCAAACCGCAAAATTAAAAGCTGATAAGTATATACCAGATTCTGAGTCTTCTTATCGCGCGCCCACAAAAAGATTAACTTTCTTACTATTTCAACCTTTTATTCATTGTGCGTCTGAGCAATTTACATGAAAATACTATTTATTTGCTGAGTTACCTGCGTGGGACGTACAAAAATTTGTTATACGTGTTGAATATTTGCAAAATGCGTTGTTCCTCGCTGTTTGAAAAAGCGAGCCAAAATAGCCGCGATGACTCATTGGAGAAGAATCAGTAGATCACGTGTTAATTTTTGACCAATCACGGTTGAGATATTTGGCTGTATCTAAACGCGGTCTTGAGGAGTCGTTGTGAGGGGCATTGTTTTCACAGGAAATTTACACAAACACCAATCCAATTTTACTAGCTATATTGTACCAGGTGCAAATATTTCCTGCTCAGAATTTGTGGCTGTAATATTCAGGCTGATCATAGCTGGAAGTGTGTCTAGATCGCTTCGGCAACTGTGCGTTGTCAATGCATTTTGCGGTGAGTGCGTAAATCTTGTATCTGCATGTTTCGTATCTTGTGGTCCCCAACTTATCTGCTTTGTCGATTTATGAATCGACATCGATAATTTTAACTTTTCTAGATGTCGGGGTTTTGTTTTTTCGCACCAAAGACTTGGTTATGTAACGTGTCGATTCGAACAAGCTTGTCGTATGATGGCTTTATAGCGCTCGAAGACAGCTGTTTTCAAGAAATCGCTGCATTAAAACCAATGTTTGGCATAATATTCAAGCTTATACATGGATTGGTTTTGCGTGAACAAAGATCCCTACATTTCTAGTTAAGTTTTTATTTAAGCTTAATGTTATCTTTACACCCAAAATGTTTCTTCGCTAAGTTAGGTTGCGTTAAACTACACTGGGCATGCATGTACGAAATTGATCCTTGTTTTTTACACATGCCGATTATATAGCAAAACATGTTGTTTGATTCAAAATTTAATTTCTTTAAAATTGCCTTCCAGTGGCCAAAATTTTAAGCAATTATTTGGGTTTCCCTTAGAAATTGATATGGAATATTGCTTTTAAGCTTAAATTTTGACTGATGCCGAGTTCACTTGTTTATAGTGAACAGTGTCGATCTGTACTGGCCTGCAAAATAATTTTCAAAATTAAACTAAAAGCATAATCTGGAGAATGTTCGCTCCCTTTTATGATAATTTTAGTTTGTAAGTTCCTAGCGCGGCTTAGAATGTAAACGGTATTTGACCTAGTTTTGCTTTTAGATGATGCTAAGTGCTTTCTAGTGTTTTATTTGGAAGAGAATGGTGTATTTATAGTAGGCTCATTTGAATTTCAAAGTAGATATGTGGCTAAAAGGAGCACAAATGCTTGATACATGATTTGGAGATTTTTGTCCACAAAATGGCTTCACTGTGTTGGTGAACCATGAAACAAGTTAAATTATATTTCTGATATGATACTGTTGTGTAATTTCATTTATACATAAGGAGCGAGATTTAATCTAACTGTAGGTACTGGAGATTTTCATAAATTCTTGTCTGGAATAAGTAATGTGTGATCATTTTGGAAGCGCTTTGAGCAATGTTATCAAGTGATTATCTGAAAGACAGAGCAAACCATAATTAGTTTTTAATATTTTTGCCAAGACACAAGGGAAAGACTTGAAAAACTGGTGGATCAATTTCAATAATCAATTTCAACTGGACTGTTGTTATTTTTAGTTTTCTATTGGTGGAGGTGTGACGTCTGGCTGTTAAGTGTTAGTTCATGTAAATGTAACTGACATTGGCCCTGGCCTTTCAAAAATGAAAGTCATTTGCTTATACTTTCATGAAAGCCAGCAACACAGCAGGCGATTTACAAACTCGAGCTTGTTGCAGCAAAGTTGATTACCATCAAGCAACATAGGTAAATTTCATTGCCACAATTTTTTTATCAGTGATTTTGACACTAGTGATGTGCCAGAACTGTTCTTAGCAATTTCTATCACTTTTGTGATATTCAGGATTGCTCATGAAAATTGCCATGGTGGTAGCAGATGCATGTGAGAATTTTTGTTAATTACCATGACAACCACATGGATTGACTAGCATGTTACCTTCATCTGAAAGAGTCAGGGTTGTGTGTTCGTAATTTTCAGTATCTGGATAAAAGCCTTCACTGTGAGCATTCACATGAATGTTGTGTGGATAAAATCATTGCGGTACGTGACCATTCAAATGAAAGCTGATAAGTAGCCATGTATTGTAAAATCCATGTATTGTTGTTTGCCGCTGTGCAAGGTGGGTTTAGCTCTTCAGGACCTTTGGATGAAATCCTTTAGTTCAAGTACTCAAATTAAAGGTATGCAATGAGTAGTTCTTTCCTATGTTGACAGCACTGGTTGTTTTTGAAGTTGAATTTGCTTTTATTTTAAACTTGTCTGTTGGAGAGAGTAAAAGGGATAAACTGTATTTTAAGATTTGTTTGATCGGCAGGCAGATGCAGTTGGCTTTTATGATTTTCAGGAGTATGTGAAAGGTTCACTTTACTTCACTTTAGGCTATTTCAATTACAGTATGTACATGTAGCCTTCAGATTGTTAACCTATCAATATCAGATTTTAATATTGCTTACACTGTAGAGTGCTGTGCAAGGTGCAATATTCTAAAGTGCAGTATTATTGCAAATAAAAATATATTGGATGGTGCATAAAATTTGCTGTTCAGTACATCAAACCTGGTGCAAAAATTTGGTCAAAGAAGGTTTTGTTCCCATTACAAGGAGATTATTTTTTATAACTATGGAATATCTTTTACGAACATCGCTGTATTACAGATGTATTTTGAAATCATTCTCCACCACACACCTGACATTAATTTAAGCTGCTATCAAGGGAACTTTTGAGAAGTTCCTGACCATATTATTTAAAAATAATAACTATTCTTAATTTCAAACCACCAATTTATCATTAATTTTTTGTTGTATGTACACATTTTGGGCCCCATTTTATGAAAAAAAGCTCTTTACATTTCTGAAGGGGGCCCCTCAAACACAAAGTTTTAGAATAAATCTTTGTTTAATATTGCTTACATGTACGTAGAGTGCTCAATATTTTATCTCTCATGAAAATGTTACCCTATGTTACAGCCAAATACCTCATTGTTTTGGACACTTCCTTGTTCTGGGGCCACACACATGCATTCTCTGTTTTACTATCCTTTCCAAAGGTGTCCTTGTTAACCAAGTCCACTGTTTCAATTTTCTGTAATTTGTCTCTGGATAGACTGGCCTGTGGCAGCATATTTGCCAGACAAGGTTGTGGGTGGGTGTGATAGATGATTAATTAAATGCAAACATTAATTGTATGTGTAATGTTCAAGCAAGAGTATGGTGAAGTGAATGGACCAGGTCAATAATATTTTATTTTTCAAACCTTTCCAAACCGCAGTTAAGAAAAATTTATTTACAGTACATGTAAATGTGCACAGAGACAGTCATTGAAAATTAATGTTCCTTGGTACTCCAAAGTGTATAAAAGGGTGAAGTTTTTTTGAACAACTATAAAGTGACCATCATTGAAGAGATAGCTCAATACCAAAAGCAGTATTTTGTAACTGTTTTTGCTCCATGCACACAAAGACAATCTAGACGATGACAGAATTTTGTCTTTACCTTGGGTAATTAAATGCAAATAGATTCAGACATGTACATACTTAAGTTTGTGTGCCTGTCGATTTTTAATGGAAATTGACCCAGGCATTCTGTTCCAGAGAAAGGTATTAATTAGTTGAAACTAACCAACAATGTTTTGTAGGCAGTTAATTTTTTTTTCGGATGTACCTGTGGTTAATATTCCAAACAGATAAGTAGCCTGGCAATACTTACATGTACATGTAGATTGAAGATTTAGGACATCCTTTGCATGTGCCATGCTCTGTTGACACCAAGGATGTTAATAATTAACAGTGCTTTGAAAAGCTGAAGAAAGTTTCAACTCTTTTTTGAAATCTTCTCATGATCCCTGACTTTTGAAGAATTATTATTCCCTCCATCTACTTTATTTTAGTTGTATTTTAAGGTTGTTGACATGTCTGCTGTTAAAAACTTAATTTGCGTAGAGCATGCTATATAATTCATTTGTGACATGAAAGAATAAAGTCACTGATAATGATCAGTTTTTTCAATATAGCTGGAATGTTGTTTATAGTTCCAAAAGACAGATGTCTCAATTGACCAGAGCCACTTAACTACATTCACTTTGAGTTTCATTTTTAATGAGTTAATTTGCCCCATATTGAGTCTTTAAGATATTCTACACACAATATAGTGAAAGTCAATAGTTATCTCTAATGGTAATTTAGTAAACAGTGCTTTTTTTCAATCACTGCCATGATTCTCTGTAATAGCAGCCTTCCTCTATACTGCATTACTACTAACAGTACATACAGTACACGTAGTAAGACAGTGCTACACGTACACTTGTAATCTCAGCTACTGAATTCCATGATCTGAATGATTTAGGCCTCACTAGCATACATGTGATGTTGTTGTAACGATGACTGCCAAGATAGATAATTTTGTAATTCAACATTTCCAATACTGAAGTGTATACTGCTATATTGCCCAATCCCATCTAATTGGCTTGTGCTGTTTACAGCATGTAAGATATATTTTCTCTAAGTTTGTTCTTAGTTTCCACTGGTAATTCAATGTGATTTCTGCTTGTTTAATCTGTCGGAGGGCTGGTAGCTGGCACACAAAGCGCACAGTCACAAGGCAAATTGTTTCATTGTATGATGAGTTGCCATGGCTTATTTCATTGATAATTTATACAGTTTATTCACATTAATGTCTACCTTACAAACACCTCAGTTTCTAATTTTAGACATAAACAATTATTAATGCAAGAGTTAAAATCCCAAAGAAAGTCTCTTACTAATATTAAGCAACTGTACAAACTGATGTGAATATATTTTAATGGCCTAATACAGTCCTAGCTCTCACGAGTCTCCTGTAACTCAGTGGTAGAGCATCCAAAATTCGACTCCAGATAGGAACACTTGGATTTTTTCCGAGTATGCCTGTGTCACTTACTGAATAATACATCATTTTCATTCTTTTATATCACTGGGAATTTTTATAGGTTGCTTTTCTTTTTTCCTAAACATTGCTTTTTCTTAAATAAACTGTTGTATTGTGAGACATAATCATTTTTTCTTTTGCCTTGGAAATTAAGGCTTTCAGTAATGCATGTAATGATAAGTGCTTGTCATACTGTGCATAGTGCACACATGGTTCTCAGTTAGTTTTAGAGTAGACAGCTTGGAGTTAGAAGTACATGTAGTTTGCTTAGCAGATGAGTGTTTATGCAGGTTTAATAAAAACCTATGAGCCTTTTCACGTTATTTAATTAGATGGCTCAAAATTGGAAGTAGCCATTTTTTTAGCTGTCTGGCGGCGTTTTAAGAGGACCCTGTGTATAAGTAAGCACATTATCCAGTGATCTTCTGAGGTAGTTACATGTAGTTCTGTTAGGTTTGTTAGTAAAATCTCTGCTTTCAATCAAATAAGCCCCAAATGTAGAAAGGTTGTACAAATGAAATTATTGTGACTAAAAATGATTTTCACTGTGCCTTCAGAGACATTTTTACAAACATACGGCAGTGCAATTTGGCTGAATTTTCGTATTCATGATTCTTCTTACTGGAACAAATTTTCACAGAACACTGGTGGTCAAATGTGCTTGTTTTGAATCTGTTCGCAAAAAACATGCACAGGTCATGAATCATACAAATCCAGATTTAGATTTAATCTGACGAATCCATTTGAAGTGTGGATTTTATGGTTTCATGATCCGTTTTTCGATTTTAAGTACATTATGTAATAATTTAAAGAAAAAATAAAATTCCCCCAAAAACTTACCCTTAGGACTTAGCATGTGCTGTTGTCTTTTGATAAAGCCTTAGCTTATACTTGAAGAAACTGAGTATATTCTGACTGTATAATACCGTAGATGTTTACTTTGTATGTGTAAAACTTGTTGTACTTTTGTGGCTAGATTGATGCAGCTATTCATTTCATTTAGTACTATTCACGAATTTGATTGTGTTGATCAATCCTCTTTTAGATTGAATGTTGGATATGCTGGAGGATGTTCCAGAATTGCTAGACTAAAGTCAGAAGATGAAGTGGAGAAAGCCAAGTCTTCCTTTTGCTTTGATTTTATCCACTTGTAATTTCAGGTAAATATTTTTTTATGTTTTGGTGTATTGACATCTGTGTAAGTACAATGCAGCTCAAAGATTAGAGATCTTCGCATATGCATACCATACTCAAGTAATATGTGTGTTTTTTATTCAGTGTTCCAGGTTAGTGTGAAACCATGCCAGCCCTTACAGCCAATTCTGTCACACTAGATGAGATTCTGGAAGTCCGTGCTGGTCCTTTAAAAGAAGATGAACTTTGGGCTGTACTCTCTCAAGCAAGTGAGGCTTTGCAGGATGTGCTCATTAAAGGTAAACTTGCAACAGATGTAGTTTTAAACCCAAAATTGCTTTATTAATAGTAATTTATAAATTCAACTAACACCTGTTAAAGTCTTTCCCAACCCAGCCACTCCCATCCCATATGCAACCAGTCTCCACAAGATTGATTTTGGGCAAAATAATGTTTCTCTTAGATACTGTAGTTGCACACTATCATAACCGTTAATTGCTAATTATTTCAAACTTTTCCTCATGTGATGGTCATGTGTTTCATGGTCGGTTTGAGCCTACTATAAAATTGTTTTTGTTGTGGATGTCCCTTGCACTGAATAATAAAGTGAAGAAATTCAACCAAGTGTGGGTAAATGGCAGAAGTAACTCTCATAAATGACTCTGTGTCCCTCAAGACTGTCACCTGCATAATGGTTTCTTGAAACTGAGTGTGTTTTTTCACAACAAATACAGTATAAAATGAGTTGTTTTCACTGACATCCAACTACAATAATTGTTTTGTTTTACCAGGTAAAGCAAAAAGGAAGGGCTTGCTCACCTACACAATTACTCCAGAAAGTTTACTTCTCTGCCATAGTGGCAAAGTCAAGTTTTCACTGCATACAGGTAATCTTTCTCCAGCAACAATTATGTTGAGTTGCTATACAGTGTATTGTGTATCAGATGGTAGTTTGAGATCTTACGTGTATTCAGTATTGTATTAAAGCACTAATTGATTGTATGAGGAAGCCAGTTCATGTACATTGGTGTTTGGTAGACGTATTAGTGTTACTAATATTAGATGGCATTATTTTTTAACACTATTCTCTTATATTTGTGCATCTTGCTGGGTGATTGACAATGATGAGTTTTCTCCCACTTATACTGATCAATGTTGATAATGTGACGACACATTGTTACACCTCTTAAATTCTGAGGTCAGCACCCAGCAAGCCTAGAAATCTTATAGGAAAATAAAGAGTGTTTGGGTATGTTTTAAACTTGTATGTTTGTTGTAAATATTCATTTTGCAGTTTCATCAAGGAATCGCTCCTTTACTGCTCCTGAAATGTACTCAAAACACAGCAAACCTATCGGAAGTGAAGGAACCCTAGAGAAGGTATCATTTACTTGTGTGTTTTGTGCCATTGCGATTTACATATAAAAAAAAAAGGTGATTGTCTGACTGCTTGCATGCCTTGCTAGGTGATTGTCAGTGATGACTTATTCTCCCACTTATGCTGATGAAAGTTTTGTGATGGAAACTTTTGATCACCTCTCTAGTTCTGAGATCATCACCCAACAAGGCCATAAATCTTCAGCCACGAATCCTTTGAAATTACTGTTTGTGGTAATTGGAATTCTGGTTATTTCATACTGACCATTGTTGTTTATAATGATTGACAGATCTGTATTTACTCGCTGGGAATGACATTGTACCATGCAGCTGAGTATGAAATTCCTGTTGGAAAGGTGAGTTTTTCCTTACCAAGTAAATAAATTTTAGCTTTAATACATCAGTAATAATTATTGTCATAAACACCAGCTCACTTTTGAGTGTACTGTGTTGCATTTGGTAATCTGGTACTTGATGTTTTTAATTTCTTTCACATTTACATTACAGCCAGTCACTTTGAGTGAGAGTTTAGAAGCTATTCTGCTCTCCATGTGTGAAGAAAGTTCTCAGTTGCGGATTCGCCTTTCAAAGGTTCTTGAGGTACAGCAACCTTTCTTCAGCTTACTGATAAAGTGAAATTACAACTAGTTATCTGTAGGGAGTCCTACTTTAATTTCTTCAACACTGAAAGAAAATATGAAAATGTTTGAGATGCATACCGCTTACATGTATGTAGGGTTGTGTGAAAACTGCTGATATTTATTATATTTTTTTTGAATTTTAGCAGTTAATCCTTAAAATTCAGGTTAAATGAGAACAGGGATTGTCAAGGGTGAAACTTGTATTCATAATATCCTTGTTGAGAATACTTTTTTGGTATTCCAACTTTTCTTCTGCTAAATAAAAATTAATCAACCCGTCAAGTTATATATTTTTACTTCAGGGACCATTTGGTGACTTACTCTTGAGATTTATTAGCCTACAGCTGTAGGTTGGCAATTCTTGACAACTTTCAGGTTGCCAGGATCAAAATTTCAGTCACTGTGGCACCAAAAATGGTCACAACTTGGAGAGTTGAAAGTAAAACTATTGTACTGTGGCATGGACACCATCCTGTTAAATTTGCTGTATGTTGTAATAAACGTATCTCTGAACCTTACATAGGTGTGTTACGGACATCGTAAAAGACGGCGCTTTTGTGGCCTCATTGCTGCCTTGGTGACTGCTGTGTTAGGGGATGATGTACCAGATGTAAGTTGATTTCTTGAATTTTGAACAAGCGTATATTTTGGCAATGGAACTTTCAATCCTGGCCAGTTGAGTAAGGGACACAGACTAGTTTTGAAAGTTTTCCCCCGTAAACTTTGCCTCAACAGAGTCAACATCTTTGCTGTATATACATGTATGTCGCTTATTGATGTAATCCCCCCTACCCCCTATTCAATATTGAGCAAATAACACATGTGGATATCACATGCATGTCTTTGTTCATCAACGATGGGGGGGGGGGGGGGGTGGAACTATGTCTAGACCAGCCCCACAGAGGCCTCCATCCCAATAATTTTGGCCAGGATTGTTGTCCAGATGCCTCTTCGATTCCTCTGCCTATTCCAGGCAGAGTGAAATACATAGGTGACCCCAACAGCACCACGAAGACCTACGTGTAGCAGGTATACTGGTTAACTAAATGTAACCCCTCTGTCTTCTCCAAATCTGAGCAGAAGTCCAACCACATTGATCATTCCATGGTCTAAGAGTTATGACACAATATCAGCCAAAAATAATAGAAAAAGTCACATCAACAGACTTAGCCAACAAACAAAAGCATCTTCAGGACTTCAACAGGGTTGCTCAGCAGACAAACTGTCAGCTATAATAATTGATAACATTTAAAAGTTATTAATGAGTGTCTGTTACTGGCAATTGAATGTCTATTGTCAGTTAGTTTTTGACTGACTCTTTACCTTGATCTTTATACAAGTTGTCCTCCTCTCACATGCCCAGTCTATAGGTGAACAATGTCATGTATTTTGACTTCCTTGGAACAATTAAATTAGACAATACTGCTACTGGCTATGATACAGGGCAGCGTCTTTCTGCTAAATACTGACCAGTACCATCCCACTCCACTGACTGTAGACCTTTGCTTGTCGCATTCGTGGGAACTGTTAAACAAACAGCTTCTGATGTTTGTAATCTTGTCTGACAGAATGACGAAGACGATCACAGTGTTGATGAAGAAACAGTGCAAATTAATCACTCAGAGTTCTTGAATGGAGAGGTAAGATTTTGCCAAATGTTGTCACAGAATTCCCCACTCCAGAAACTATGTTGTAAAGGGGGGTTTGTACACATGAGGGATTATGGGCTGACAGATGGAAATTGTGCTGATGAATAAGTGCATTTCTTGGCAGTCAGTTGTATAGGAAATACTCTTTTAAGTGAAATATTTTTCACAAGAGCTATGCTACCTGGAGAAAATGCCAAAAATGCACTTATTTGTCAGCGTGATGTCCATCCGTCTACCCAAATGATCTCATAATCCCTTACTCATAGCAGTCTTCTCATAGTTTCTGGAGTGGAGTCAATTGGGCTGTATGTAAAAGAGCTGTTTACAAGTGACATTTACATCATTTTTTGTCCAACTGCTCCTTTTAGGCTCCCTCAGCCAGCCCTGATTTAGTGAGTCCTCGAAGCCTTCCCTCCCCACCTCCCTCACAGATCAGCACGCAGGCTCAACCAACATCAGAAGAATTGGTAGGGTCTAACTATCGTCGTTCAGGCTCACCGACTGAGGTAGCACTGATCCCTCGCCGAAGCAAGCAGCCTCACATTCTAGGTTAGTCTGCAACTGTTTACTTAGTTTTCCTTGAACATGTGCCAGACAGCAGTCTAACCCAAGACTTCTGTACACCATATGCATTCAGCCCTGAACTCAACTGAACTGAACTTCAGGTTTAGGTAATCATTTAGGATGTGATGAGGTATGTAACTTCAAAACTTTGACAACATTGTTCAATGTCTTATTCAATGCTGTGTTTCTAGAGCTTCTCAGTGCTGGCAATCATCAAGTGGTAGTTGTTTCAATACTGACTGCTTTCTTTTGTTAAGTGTTTATGCAATTGCATTGTTTGCAAACCTGTCAAAAACAATAATGCACAGTAAAGTAAGCTTCAAGTAAAAAAATCTGAAAAAATCACTCCCTGACAGTTTGTTCATGTCATTACCCATGAATTTTTTCCTTTTACTTTCCAGATAAATACAAGGATCACCTTGAGCGTGTGAGGAGAGACAGGAGTCAACCAACATCACCGTCTAACTTATCTAATGGCTTGGCCAGTATTGACCAATCACAGCAAGATCTTTATGGCCAATCAGAATCCATTCTTGACCAGTCTTGGTCCAGTGCACGTGATGAGTCGAGGCCAAGTAGTTCAGTCCCATTCCATAATGGCTCATCAAGGAGCCCTCTTCCACTATCTAACTCAAGGAGTTTGAGCAAATATAGACAGAGCACCCAACGAGATGACACACCTGAGGACAGGTATTTTGAGGGCCCTGCAGAGAGACGAATTGATCAGTCTTGGTCCAGTATCAATGATCAGTCAAGGCCAAGTAGTTCAGTCGCATTCCAGAATGGCTCATCAAGGAGTCCTCTTCCAGTGTCTAACTCAAGGAGTTTGAGCAAATATAGACAGGGCACCCAACGAGATGACACACCTGAAGCCGGGTATTTTGAGGGCCCTGCAGAGACACGTTCCTCTGAGATACACCGAAGCCCTGATTTGGTCTCTGCTTCTCGTAAGTTTATTTTTTTAGTACTTTGTTTGTTCATTTAGCTCTCGATATTTTATATGTTTTGGTTTAAAAACTTTTTTTTGGTTTTTTTGGTTTGTTGGTCTTCTTATTCAGCATATTGTTATCTGTTAAACTTCAGGAACTTCAACTCTTCGTCGTTATGACAGTGATGTGTCAGTCACGGACACTTCCTCCGTGGTGTCTGGTCCACAGTCATCCATGCTGTCGGAGGGCCGTTCCTCCATGATGTCAATCACTCAAGGTAGCTATGCACCTGATTCCTATTTGACAGATGGTTATGAGAGTGAAAATTACATGACTGCAAGCATGGGGAGTTCAGTTTCAAGAGCAGCATTCAGAGCTGGGAAAGATCCTCGAATGCCCAGGTAAGTTTTTTCACTGTTTTACCTTTCATATTAAATAATTTTAGTTTGCAAGGGGTTGGAGTAAGTACATGTATGTGGGGCTATGTGACAATTACCTTGACCTGCACTTATAATTATTTTCCTGAACCAAAAACAGAACATTTTTTTTTTTAATTTTTAAGACTTACAGTGTATTTTGGCCATTACAACAGCCATCATCAATTATGAAATAGGTTTCAGTATTGTTCCCTGTTATCCAGACCTTTTACCTGAACCAAAGTTCATTGACTGTGCAAACTGAAAAGTGGTCGTATCAACTGACTTGTACATGTAGTGTAAAGGTAAAGTTGCCACCTAAGAGATTCAATAGGTGATCTGTTTTAAGTGCTGGTTCTTTGTCAGAGTGAGTCAAGGAATAAGGAGCTATTGGCGGAGTCATGGTAACTTGAAAAGCAGTAAAAAATGAATTGAATGTAAAATGATCTTTGATTATGTGAGTGCCTCCATCTATGACTTACAGCCCTGTGAAAGAGCTGAATTTCTCAACTCAACATTAAATGGAAGTGACTTTGTGTTTCATTTTGCTTAGTGATCGTCAATATTCTTCAACAATGGACTTGAGAAAACAAGTTCTGAGTCAAAAGAGTTTCCCTGCTTTTGATACAGTGGATCATGGGAGTAGAGCACCTCAGCGTTTCCTCTCTGTACCAGACATACATGTCAGTAGTGAACCTCAGAAAAGTACAAAAAACAGGAGCGGATCAAAAACTAAACTAGGGGTGAGTGTGATGCTTTTTAACGTTGCACTACTTTCAATATGAGCTGGCTCCTGTGGGAGCTCTAGTGGGTATTCTTTTGTGAATCGCCGACTGTAATTCATGTGACACTTGAGCCAGATTTAGCCCAAAAGTTATGAACAGTGTACAATAATAATGCTGGTCTTTTAATAACTCATCTGAGCATTTTTTTTTTTTTTTTTCACACAAAAACTAATGAAAATGGTTCAGCGTCTATCATCTGTCAAGCTTTTAAATCTCCTGAGCAATTTATTTCTTGTACATTTCTTTGGTTGGAATGTAAGAGAGCACATTTCTAAGGTGTGTAATTTTTCAGAAATCCTCCCTGTTAAGATTTCAGATTTTTCCAGCTGTACTATTATATATCAATAACATGGACAAAAATGTTATCACCAGGAAAACTACTGGCAACTACAAAGGTGAATTAATTCCCAGTAGCAAGCTCTGTTTGGGTCTGCAAAAAACGTGATCTATTCAGCATGTCAGGGTTGTCTAAGTAACATGTCTGTCAGAATAAACACTTATAAATTTGAAGCTTACTAACTGATTTATTAACAAACTTAGCACAATTTTAAAGTGCCCAATCCTATCCTGGCAGAGTATTGAAGAAGGACTAATTGGCAGTAGTTTGGAGCTGTGTACCAAAATGTTATAAGCTTGATGCGAGGCAGTTTGTTGAGACCATGTACAGTTGACCGTATTTCTTCTCCTCAACAGACCTTCTTTGGTCCTGAGTTTGTTCAGGTCGCTGAAGATCCAAACTTGTCAGTTGTCAATATTTCACCGGTATGTAAATTATATAAGCATAAAAATATTGAGATAGGTAATTCTACCTGTGGATCAAACTGTGTTGTTATTTTTTTCAGAAAGTATCCATGTTGTGTTGCTGCTGTTGTTGTTGTTGCTTTCGTTCATGCTATCTAACCCTGCTGGCCATTCTTTATTTTGCATTCTCATTATTGTTGTAGCTTACTGAAATGGCAAACACTAGAGAAGCGGAGAGAATTTCTATCACTGGTTCAATGTTATAAGATAATTTTTTGGCATTGATCACCTCTCTTTCCCAGATTTCTTTGAGTTTGCCAAAAGTACTCGTACAAGAGCTAACCACGACTATAAACTTTATTTGAGAAGAGCGGTTTGTAATTGGTTCAAATATTCTTTCTTTATTTGCATTGTAAGGAAATGGAATGACTTGCCAGGATATGTTGTACATGCCGAATCATTATCTGTTTTTAAGAGTAGACTTAAAATTTATTTGAATATTTATTGAATCAGTAGCCATCAAATTTTATCTAGTTCTAGAAATTTTAAAATATTTTGCAAGTTTTTAGTTAGGGAAATTGCTTTGTAAAGGGTTAACCTCACGATTTCCCTTTTCAGGATGTTTTTTTTGTATTGTGTTGTAGCCTCCTGAATAAAATGTTATGTTATGTTATGTTATTCTCAGAGGAAAGTGGGTTCCGTACCACAAGGAAGACGACTAGTGACAGTAGTTGTCCTGAATGGACAGAACTTACAAGTTATGATTGAGGTATTGGCATAAAATAATATTTCATTCAATCTTAATTATTAAGCGTACCGTATTTTCCCTGAACTTGTCGAAGACATTGTGCACGTATGTGTTGTTGTTCAGTTTTATCCTTGGTTCGATTTTTATTTTCCTTTGGTTTTGTATAAATGGTAATTAATGTAAGATAATAAGTATAAAAACAAATAAAAATAAAAATTGAACCACAAGATATGTAATGTAATGTAATGTATATGTAATTGACCACTCCCCCTTGGGGCTTTCAGGGTCAATGAGCAACGGCTCTAATCAGATAGACCATGACACTGGGAACTCCACGCCCTACTCTTTTCGAACAGTGCCAAGGATTCTTTAACGTCCCACAGATTATTATTAGGAATAAGTGTTGTGAGACGGGACCTACGGTTTATCGTCTTTATCCGAGAAGACTAGAAACTCTGACCATTTGCAGATGTCATCACAAAGGCAGCACTTTCTCCTCAGTTATTTAAAGACCCTGAGTGTTGGTCCGGCCGGGGTTGTCAGTCTCAATCTGCACTAAAAATTATTACCATTGAGGGCAAAAATTACCCTGTCTTAACCAATGAGAGCATTGCATTTCTAAAAGCGGTCACGAGCGAGTAATATTTACGGGCTAGAGTTAACTTTACCACAGTGAATATTAGTCAATTGAATCATCATTTATTAGATATTGTTTCCAAAATTTTCAGGCCACTGCGACCACTCAAGGTTTGTTTGACCAAGTCATCAAGTATCTGGGATTAACAGAGAAGTTCTTCTTTGGCTTGACTCAACTCCAAGGTATGGAGATCAGTTGTTTGTACGTTTAGTTTGAAGGTTTTCAGTTGGGATGTGCACATCACTTTTATTGCTGTTGTTTTCATTCATTTGTTGAAGATGGTGAACACATATTTTTGGATTTGGATGTTAAGCTAGCAAAGTATGCACCACCAAAATGGAAAGAAGAGGTGAGACTTAAGTTACTTACTAGTTTAATTTAAAAATCATAACCAGTTGTGGGAAGGTTCCTGTAGGGAAGGTGGAGCTACATGAAAGCAAGCCAAGCACGGAGGATTGGAGGGTATCTCTGGAAACCCTGTGAGCAACAGCTACTTAGCACTTCTTCTCTTCTGTCCTCTCCTGTTTCGTCCTCTTCTGTCCTTTCCTCTCCTCTTCTTCTCACTGAGGCATCAAATTAACACCTTTCCATTCTTGATAAGGATGTTGGATACATCGAAACATCTTAATTTTTCCATTCTTTTGCAGGGAAAATTTACAGAAAAGTTTGTTTTGAACTTCAGAGTCAAATTTTATGTGGAAAACATTGCTCTGTTGAGGTAAAACTTACTGTAAACACTGGAGTATAAGCTGCATTTTTTGCCTAAAACTTTTGTTCAAAATCATGGGTGCGGCCTATCTATGAGAACATCTACAGAAGGTTACCTAAATCTGCAACTTCTGACACTTTTAGAAGAAATAACGACCATTTTAGCTACACACAGTGTTATATACCACAAGAAATGAAAACAAACAAATTGAGTCTGTCTTGGGACTGAGGTGGCAGCTAAGATTTCAGCGATATTTTACTCCTTTTACAATGCACATTTATTTCACAGTGCAAAGTTTTCTTATCTTTTCTCTTGTTTTTACTTCCTGGTACGTACAGCCATCAAAAGACCATTCATCAGTTTTACCTACAGTTGCGGCAGGACATCTTAAAAGGACAGCTTTATTGTCACGAGGAAGCATCTTTTATTCTTGGTGGACTTGCGCTGCAAGCAGAGACAGGAGACTACAATGAAGCTCTTGGAGACGAGTATTTTCTTCCTGAACATTACATGCCAAACAGGGTACGCATCACTTTTCTTTTCTAGTGAAAAGCTTAAGAAAAAAACCAACTCACAACAGTTTTCATTTTTAAAAATATGTTTCAACAGCTCTTCTGTCATTCTGTCATCTGATTGTCATTTTTCTTAAATTTTTATCGTAGTTTTAACTAGTCTGTATCTGAATACCTTGCATCCTTTAGCCTGACCAACTGGCTGTCAGTGTTTCTCAGGCTTGTAGTCATGTTCTCAAATCATTTATAATATTCATGAAGAGAAAACAAAGCAAATTACTTTCGTGAAGGAAGTTTGGAAATGTGATCTTAATTATCATGAAATTTGGTGAACGTTGCTTAGAGAAATTATTATTAATGATTTGAGAAACTATATTTAAGAACTGGGAAAATTGACAAGAAGGGGTATGAAACCCAATGGTACATGTATCAGCTTGAGTTAACCTTACCTGAATTAACTTTTGTTTCAAATTCATAACAATGGCTAATGCTACAATAACACAGTTTTTAGTGCTCAATTAAAACACAATGGTAATTACGTTTCACAGCAATAACTTAAGCTGGAATTTATAATTTTTCTTACAGCACACTTTATTCATATTTCAGATCATGGACAAGGTTTCAGTTGATCATGCCTCGCAACAGCTGCCACATTTCCACAAAACTTTCCATGGTATGTCAGATGAACACGCTGAGCTGGAGTTCATAAAGGAAGCTCAAAAACTTCAAGAATATGGAGTACATTTCTACAAAGTACAAAGGCAGCCTGTTCGCACTGGATCAGGAAAGGTGAGGGGTGTCGCTTTACAGCACAGCAATTCAAGGCTAGGAATTTCAACTCTCTTGTGATTCACGTTTTAAGTGAGGGACATACAGGATATAAAAAGCATTCATTATAACTTCTTTTTCAATGGAAATCACTGTAAGTGTTCTTTTGGTTTTTGCTGTATTGAGGAACCAAATTGTTGGTCATTTACCCTTTACATAGTAATTTATCTAAGTCCCAGTGGTGATCAACATCTCATAATAATTTATTATTTCTCCTTACAATGTCGCTGCTTGATTACACTTTTAAGCCAGGAGAATAAAGGAAGTAATATCATGGGTGACAAGTAACTCCTTAATATTGACGCGAAATTACAAAATTGCTATGGCAACGTTTCCTATATCTCAGTGCCAAGATGGCGTCCAGGTTTAAAGATGATAGGGATGAAAGAAGTTACGGCATTAAAAGACGCTGGAGAAACCTAAGCACTCGAAAGAGCACAATTAACTGGGTGAGGGTTTTTGAGAACTGGTGTGATGAAAATGGCTTGAGAAAAACCCTGAGATGGTTCTTCCTGAGCAGTTGGATAAAGTACTCGAGCGTTTTTTGCCTGTGTGTGTTAACAAGACGGAACTGACCACGATTGTGAGCGTAATTTGTCACCCATGATTTTAATTTAAGGTAATCAAATGGTATACTCGTGAAATGAGGAATTAATTTCACTTGCGTTTTGTCGAAATTCAGAAATTATTAGAATTTGACAAAACGCGCATGAAGTTATTTTCTCATTTCACTCGTCACCATTTGATTACATACACATATGCTAGTCACAATAAGTGTAATGCCTTGATCTTTAGACAAAATCTCCCAACTAGTAACAAGAAATATATGGAGGACAGTGAGGAGAATACACATGTTGATATTTGGGCTGAAATGGTTGCGACAAACATGTGTCTTGTTTATCGCTTGGAAAAATAACAATGCTGAAGAAGAGGGAATTACACACTGCTCGGGAAAGAAATATCAGTTATTTTTTTACATGTAGGTCACAATTCATGACTGCTCACATTTCAGCTTTTACGTACCGTAAAAATAACCACTTCTTTGTTTGTTTTGCACTTCAGCCCAAGAAGACTGACAGAGAGACAGTATGGATTGGAATCTGTGTTCGTGGTGTCACTGTATATGAGGTAAAAATAATCATCAATCAGAATGTTAATTTTTGTTTTAAACCGTTGTGGTAAATGGAGTCTTCTATCCAGTATTTGGGGAATTTGCCAAGGTATAAGAGCATTGTCTCTTCGATTCATGAGGCTTAATGTTTTACTGTAGATAGCTATGTAAGTGCAGGATTTTAATTTGATTTAATTTGTATTGTTACTTTTTAGAGGGTCACAAGTTTGTCAGTAGTTTTAGTTACTGTTACATGTACATGTTACCCTCTCAAAATAAAGTCTTACCTTTCCTTGCCATCTTTACTTTGCATTATATCATAACTCTAGACTCGTGGACACATGAAATTTCCCACTCACAGACATTCTTGGCCAAATACAAAGAAGCTGTCATTTAAGGTATGTACGTGTTGATCTGTGCTGATGTGTAAGAATAAGTATTAATTAAATAACATTTCGAAATGATTTTCTTGTCTGGTAAGAAAATCCACACCACTAAATAACTACCATGAGTTGCTCTTGAGAAACAAATTGTCATTGTCATGCTGTGAGACCTGACATATACAGCTGATGTTCTTTTTGGTTTTCAGAAAAAGAAGTTTTTCATAGAACCAAGAGGAAATTCTGATGTACCTAAGATGACTTTCTACACAAATCATTACAAAAAGTAAGTGGTTAAAATGTTGATGATACTGTCATTACTGTTCTTACCCATGAAAAGGAGGTATAACTTGTGGACAGTAGGGTTGGAAGGGGGCGGTGTTTGTGGGAAATGTCTCCAGGTTGTGATATATTGCCCATCCTCTCAGCCAAAAATTACATGCTAGTCATAATTTTCTTGGGTGACTCTGATTGTGAATGCCAGGTTCCTGTTACAGAGCAGCTAGCCTTGGATTGCATTATTGGAAAGTGCTGTTGAGTGTGCTACCACCCAAAAACAATGCATTTTTACTTCTTTTGAGTTATATTAAAACTCACTATCAAATTCATTGATTGATGTAGGGCCAGATACCTCCTTCAGATGAGTCAAGCATTCCACAGATTTCAGATGAAGATGAGAACGAAGATGGCGATCCTTGACCAAGAAATGTCTCAAAGTGTTGGTGGGTGCAGTTAACATTTCAGTCTAGAGCAAGAAATTATTTCTTGTCTTACTAAACTTCATACAAAGAAGAGATGTTTTTGAACAATATGATCTGAAGCCCTGTTAATGGTTTGCTCCCTTTGGCCCTAAAAATACCTTGAGGAGTTGAGAGTCTGAAATGTTCTGTATCACTGATATTTTAATGCATCTTTTTGTCGCAGATGAACCACAACTCGGGTCAGAGAATGGCGCAGCAGAACCAGTGTATCATCCTTCACCTTACAGGAGGGCAAGTGAACCCACTGTGCAGCAAACAATTTCTCACACCCAAAAAAATCAGCGACAGAAAAGCTCTGAAAGCACTCAGCTATCCAGTGATGCTTTGCAACGCTTGTCTAGCAATTATGAGAAAAGCAGAAGGCGCTACTCTGCCAGTGAGGAATCAGAAGACAGTACTGTATACCAAATGCCAAACAACCTTTCAACGCAGGACTTGTCTGATGTGTCGCCACGGCAACTGTCACAGGATGTGGATGATGAGCGTGATGTGGACATGCCTTATGTGATTGGTCAGTTTAAACTGGAAAACAAGCTTTGTCGTAAACCGTTCTTTCTCAACAGGGCTTCAACTTTTAGTGTTAAGAGTCAGGAAAAGTTACCAAGGAAATCAAATCTAAAAAGGGCTGTTTCAGCCTCCCCAAAACACAGCTTGAAAAGTCGTTCTTCTGTCATTTATGAAGAAATAGCATTATAACAACAACAACAATAAGCTTTATTTGCATGACCATATAAATTGTTACAGTATTGCAAAATCATCAAAAGAGTCCAAAAGTCCTGCTAACTTTATGGAAACAGAGAATAAAAAGTGTTACACTATAGTGAATATGGAAAGGGTTGGAGTGATAGAAACAGTGATTCTTTTGTGTTCAGTCAGTTTGTATCTCAAATATCAAATGCCAATTTTGTCTGAAAACGTTTTTCTTAATGATAAGTGGTTTTTATATTATTAGATTTCTAAAAGTACAATGACATTTGATTTTTTGAAGTTGCATGATATTTTATAAACTGTCTAAAATTTGTATAAAACTGCAGACACTGCCTGTATGAAAACAATTTCAGAGCAAAGTACCCTTTTATTTAGGCATAACTAGGCATACCGGAGCTGGGTTGCTTTAAGAGCTACTGCATGATTTGTTCAAATCTTTTATTCCTTGTTCAATTTCTTTCACTATGACTTGTCTATTCCTAACTGATATTGTCGTGTGGAATGTTGGCTCACAGGTTTTCATTCAAGACGGCTTGCCTCTTGTACTGACACAGAAACTTTTAACTGGAAAGGATCAATCTAATTACCTTTCACTAAATCTCTCTTCTTTCTTTTAACATTATACTTGTTTGAAAATGTGTAGCTGTAATTTTATCCTTTTAGTAACTTCCTAATTTCTCAGAGAGGTTCAGGGTTATCTCTGATACAAGCTTCTTTCAGGTTGTCTCTTGACTTTTGTGGTCTGAACAATTTACTTACCCTCAGACTTGAGAGTAATTAACTGGAGGTATGTGCTGTGATAAGCATGTTGTAAGTTTCCAAGGGTATGTTTGCATGGACACATTTTCTCATCTAAAAATTGCTTCTTGTATTCTTTGCTTGTTATCTACTCGTGAATAGCTTATCTTTTTGCTGTCTATGGGCCAGACTGATACTTCATGAACATCTTCTCTTCACGTTGGTTTCTATGCATGGAATATCTTTTGCTGCATGGTATGTCTTGTACTGCATGGTGTATCTTGTACACTGTACTGCAAATTGTGCTGCAGCCGTCGTTGTCTGTAATACATTAAAGCATTTTGACAAAGTTGACTTTATTGTTTTCTCTGTCTGCTGGGTAAATGCCAGACTATGCCTTTTTATCTTTTTCTCTCTATGTCCCTGGCTTGAAAAACAAGCATTCTGCTGGTCAGCCATCGGACGTTGTGTATTGTCATAATGTCACAATAGACCTGCACCTTTCAAAAGCTTCAAATTCACTGAACCCTGATAACCTGCAGCTGCACTGTTTATCAGAGCTGGGAGCATTGTTCTGTTGTTTGTTCTTTTGTTCTTTCAACCAACCATGTCAGACGTTGCAAATGGTGCAGGTCGCCCCTAACGCTAGCCCCACCTCATTCGTTTCCACTGGCTGTCATTATTTGTTTTTCTAGCGACTGGCAGCCTGCTGTGTTCATGTGCAAGATCCTTGATGCCAATGGTGGTGCTTGCGATCTCTGTGTGAGAACAATTTATTCCTGAAACTAATCCTTACAATGTTACAAAAATGTTAGCAGGTAACTGGTGTTAGACTTGGAATTCCCATTCACAAAAACCAGTTGGATTATACTCCTAATTAACTCACTTTTTACTACATACAGACGGGTAATTTAAGCTATAACAGACTTACCTTCTTCTGCTCTCTTTCATAGTGAAGGTGCGACAGTCTAGAGTTTAAATTATAGAATCTTGTACCTTCAACCTGATAGTCATTAATTGAAAAGTCGAACGTCAAAGACGAGTAGTGTCAGACGAAGAATTAAGATTTCTCTTACATCTTTAGTAGGTCATCTTTCGGTTATGTGTTTCGTACCAATTGCTGCAAATAATATTAATTAGCGGGAAATAATACAATAATTACTGTCAAGTTCTGTCTCTAATATTGTTGGTCCTCGATTGAAATTGTACTTACAATTCTGTCTATCCCCTTTGTGTTCATGAACTTGTTGTTTCTTGGTCTTCACTCGAATTGGTTTTGCCGACTGTTGTCTACTTGTGCTTATGAGCCTCTTTTTGGTACCACGCAGGTTTTTACATATTAAAGGCCTTTTCCTGTCTCTTGGGATTAATTGAGTCCCTGTCCTAATCCAGCATAGGGTGCAAATTACTAACACTTCAAAATACAGATTTGTTTCTTTTCCTTTTTTATGCTAATTTTTTAAAAATATATATTATTTTAATGTGGTTTCTAGCCTGCTTTGGTTTCCTCTCAGTCTTTTTTTTTATTACATTCTCGGCTGTTTTCTTTTTTTGGTAGAAATGAAAAACAAATAATTTATATTTTGAAGATAAGTGGTTATGAAAATATTGATGACCAGTATTTCATTTCAAGCTGACATCAACAAATTATTGATAATTGCATGAACTTTCTGTAAACTTATAGGTTCATTTTCTTGCTGTTGTGAACTGTTATTTGCTGGCAAAGATGTATTCAGTTGATACATATTGTTCTTTTGCACCTTTTTTTGTGCATTTTACTAAATAATATAGGTTATGTCAAATACATTCAATTTTCAATTCTTGGACAATTTTTATTCTAATTGTTTACATGTTTTGTTTTAAGTAGAATTTTCATAAAATCAAACCAGTGAAAAGATATTGACATAAATACAATTATCCTCCATCTTTTGATGACATGTTGGGAGTGTGATGTAATAATGACACTTAAAGTCTCCTTGACATGTCATCTCTGAGGAGAAAACTTGCTAAATTGAATCAAGTCAACAATGATCACTCCCCGGAGAAAAGTGGTTCGCTTTAAATCTGTTCATGAGAGAAAAACGTGCACAAAACACAGTGGTAAATATCGATCACTAAGTAGGGAATCTTAGCACATTGTAAACTTGATTCTTATCAAGATGTTAAAGTGAGCGATTGTAGCTTTTTTGCGGTCAATTTCTGGTTGGTTCTGTCGTCATGTTTTGCTCACAACAATGAATGTTCTTTTTATGCTAATGTAGAACAAGGATTATTAACTGAAAGCTCACCATAACAGGATTTAAATTTTGTGGGGAAAGGTTTTTCTTTAATGCCATATTCATGACATTTGAAATGTTTCATTTGTGGCTCATTTTCTGCCATGCAATGCGTGTAGCTTTATATTTAAAGGAAATTGAATAATTTAGAGGTTATTTCTCATTTTACACTTGGTCTCTGAATGTCTAAATATAACTATAAAGGAGGTGCTATAGATACCATAATAATTATAAATACATTTACTTCAAGGTTTGTGATTGCATGCTAGATATATTTTGTTTCTTCCCTGTTGTAAGGCTTTGTTTTACAATTTCAGTCTTTCATTGTTTTCTCAGGTTTTTATTTCAATTAGCTCAAAGCAATGTAAGGCGTTGTAATTTTCTTTGCAGTTTTTGGGATTTGGGTGATAACTATTTGAATTCTCATAACCTTTTTTTACTTTTGTGTTTAGAACCAGTAGGAATATTACGTGCTTTGATCAGATGTTTTTTAATTAAAAATTCAAAGACAAAAACACCTGCCTACTTCCCAAGCTGTGAGAAGTCCATTTCCTGTATCCTAAAACCATCCCGTTTGTAATCATAATATTTTAAATCTCCCCTCAGTAAATTTGGCCTTCATCGCTTTCTTAAAGCCTTGCCTTGTGCGCCGTCAATTCTAATGAAGTTCCATCTATTTTTTCAATGTCTAGACTCGACTTTAAACTCTCAGAAGCTGGAACAAGCAAAAAGCAGAGATTTGCTGGTGGCATCGCAAGGTGAGGGCTCTTGAATCTTTTGTCATTGGCATGTGTTTACAGAACTCTTCTTCGTGTCACATCAACTTCATCTTAATTTTCAATAGGTCTTGAATTTTTATTGCTGCTTATTAAGGGGTTGTTCTAGCCAAAGCATTTCCAGTTTCCTTTAATTTGTTTCTTTTATTAAAATCATTCAGAAAAATTCCACTTGAAACAAGCTTTTAATTTAAGAGATAAATTCTAAGCAAAGATGTTACTGAACAATATATGGTATGATATTAAGTGATTCAAAGACAACAAGGAGGTTTATTCAAAGATTTGGCAAGAATATTTAGTTTTTATTTTCATGTAATATTTTTAATATTGGGGCTGTCCTTAAGGTTTTGAAAAGCCATCTGTAAACCAAACAAAACTCTCCCGTTCTTGTTACAAGCCTTTTGATCATTTTTAAAGTTCTGAGTACCTGGCTATCGTCACTGTAGTTTCTGGCTGTGATTATGATATCTTGTTGGCCATTAAAGCTAGCTGCAGTATTTGTATCGCAGCCCTTAATGTAGAAATACATTATTTTGGTTTAGCGAGATCTCATGTTGTGTGTGTGCTATCATACAGTGTAACTGAGCATTTCCTTTTGGTCATTGTCAGCTGGTTTTTAGTTTTCATTATTAGTTATTTTTATTTTATTTCGTCTTTTTCTGTGAGGTAAAACCATACTAATTAACTTAATATATTTTTTGACAATAATTTTTTTCGTAAAAAATAAAATAAAATACAACTTATATAAATTTTCCACTGTATATTTTTACATTGGGTTGATGTTTTGCTTAGTAAATGAACCTCTCAGCTGTCTGTGATGTGTTACACTTGATGATGGTGCTTTTGGCAATAATTATAAATTTTATGAATCTTTTTTTGTAATCTGTCGCTTCTTACATTTAACACAGAATGTTGTAATTCAAAGCAATAATTTAGCTCAATCTATCATCCCACTATCTGTCATGAAAATGTTGCTATGTAGTTATTTAATGATTTCTTTGGTAAATCTTTTCAAAAAAAATATTATTTTTAGGATTGTACTTAATCATAGTTGCCTTTAAGATGCCTTTCTTATTAAGAAAATGTTTTGTCTGTTTTTGTTACATACATGTATACAAAACTTTATGAAGTCATAATGTTAGCACCCTAATGTTAAACATTGTTGTTATGGTGTTAGACTATCATGCTTGGTTTCTTACACACCTGGTGAGGATTCAAATCAATATTTTTATTGCAAGGATTGATGACAGTCCATTGGAGAACAAGCTTATTTGTAAGCTCTCCAAATTAAATTAATTGGCAATAATATTGTTTGTTACATTGGACTGTTGCGTTCTTGAGGATTTAAGGTTGAGATTTTTACACCTTCTCTAGATATTATGATAAATAATTGCTAAAACATCAATTTGCTTGAAAGAAAAATAAACTGGCTAATTCCTCAATCTTTTAAAAAATGCAGTTAAAATACATGTTTTTCAATTATCTAAGTATTAAAGAATCTCAAAGCTTGGGACTTGATCAATAAATTATGTTGACTGGGAATGATAGATGTTCAGTGGCTAATTCCTCAATCTTTTGAAAAATGCAGTTAAAATACATGTTATTCAATTATCTGAAGTATTAAAGAATCTCAAAGCTTGGGACTTAATCAATAAATTATGTTGACTGAAATCGATAGATGTTCAGTCAAGGTAAATTTTCACATGAATTAGGAGGAATTTAAATGTTAAATGAGAAATAATTGCGTTTGTCCAGAAAATATCCTTACTTCCCTGACAAAGGTTTGTTGTTTTGCAACCCTCCCACCTTTCTGGAAATTCCAGATGAGTGTAAAGTTCTTCATACACTCCTTACAACATAGGCATTTAATGTAATGGAAAGTTGAAAAGCTTGTTAATGCTTGACCTGATTTCCCATTCCTTAATCCTTATTGTGTGCATGTATGCTACTAGAATTATTATAAGGTAGTGGTGTGTCTTGTAATTTCTAGAGTTATATGTACGTTGTTATGATTAAGGTAATTATTTAAAAAAATTCTTTCCTTGCAAAATTTTGGCCTTTTAGAGCATCTTCTCCCATGCGCGCAATTTCCAATGACCTCTTTGGTGAGAGTATGGATTTTTTCAGGAACTATACATTTCATATAAACTAGGGAGTGACATGCAGTCACGAAGCCACATGCATTAGTTCCTTCCATTTTTGTTGGTATTGAGTTATCTGAAAATGGGGCAATGGAAATTTCACGAGTCTGTGAGTGTATCTCAGAGTGTTCACCAAGTAAGAAGGAAGTGTGAATGTTAAGGGTTTTGTGTGAGTTGGTGGCTCTCAAAATAGATGAGCACAAGCTAATTAACAGTATTTTCTGTTTGGTGCTTGTTTTTATTTTCAACAGTAGGAGTAGTATTCGTGGATTACAAATAATATTACTGTTTTTGCTATGAATATCACCTTCCTTCCATTACTGTTTTCTCCAAGACTAAATGAAAAACGTTGTGATCTATTGGCACTAAATTATTAGTAATCTTGATAAACTAGCAGTGGTCAAATCAAAGGAGCTAGTGCCAGAATCCTCATATAAGATGTTTTTGAATAATCATTTGATCATGTTCTGTGCTCTTTAATTCATTTTTAGGAAAGTGTTAATGGGGCTTTGTCTTATAAAGTCAAAGTTATAACTTAACATATTGCTTCTATATTATACAGGGCAAAATTTCAATTTTTTTTTCTGTTCAGTTTGTCTCAACCCCCTCGATAAAATAAAATTCAAATATTAAACAGAGCAGATTCATAAAAATGTTCATCTTCATAATAAATTTCAAACTCAGATTTCAAAATATTCCTACCTAGGAATCAAACTTAAAGAATTATATTTATTAGTATTTTGGATTTCCTCCCCTGAGATATTTTTGGGATTTTGTGGCAGACAAATTTTGTTTTTTAATTAATAGAATGTTTATCTCTTCAAAGGTGCATTTTATGTTAAACATGATTCCGAGTCATTAAAATGGAAACGCTCCTTGTAGGGCAGGTGTTTTGTTCATTTTAATTGTATTCAAACTGGCAAAAATATTGACACCAAACTGACTTGTATGTTTACAAAGGCACAAGAACTTTGCTGTAGAATGTAGCCAATTTTACATTGTGATGTGACCTGTTTTTTATCTTAAGTTTTTGGAGGTTCTTTTCACTTGGTTATAAATTTCACAGTCCTTAGGATCATTGTTTATTTCAAATATTGCATAAATACTTAGAAGACAATTGGGTAAAAGCATTTTGTCGTTGCCATGAGCAGATTAATAATTTATGCAAAACATCTCAAAAACATCTCAGTATTGTCTACATTTCACTCTACCTGTTTAAGGCACCTTGCCAAGGTGGCAAAGAGGATTACTGGAGTCATCAAAACATATTTTACTTTGTCTCAACGGCAATTTAGAAACTAGTTTATGACTGTTCACCAGAGGTATTCATTCTCAAGAAACACATTGCAAGGCATGGGATGTTTTGATGACATGCATGCAAAGATTTCCATCTGCTCCCTAAAATTCTTTACAGCAGTGTGAAGATCATGGGCTGATAGCTTTTATCTTCAGACTCTGTACTAAAACACTTACTAGATAATATTTAAATTCTGGTTTATTTATTTTTATTATTCAGATGAAAGTAAGAGCGCCAAGGTCTTTAGTTCACCTGATCGGGAAATTCGCGTAATCAAGTTCAACAAAGAGCCAGGAAAACTGCTAGGTGAGGAAAACAAAACTGAAGCCGTGCAATGATCCTTGTTTCACATCCTGTTTATTGCTTGCTTATTTGTTGAAAACATGGTAACATTGATCCATATTTCTCGTAGTTGTGATTGTGTGGTTACAAGATTTTTTTAATCATGAGTTGTCTGCAATAAGTTGTTTCTTTAAATATTATAATTTTGCCACCATTTGAACTGTTGTTCCATGACAGCAATTTATTCTCTTGATATAATTATTGCAATCACTTTAATTTCATGAACACATCGTTTTATTGGTTTGTTTATTACTGTTTTTTTTTATCAAAAAATACATCTATAAGCTTTAAGGCTTAAGTATTATAAAGAAAGTAGAAACTTAATCACAATTAGTATATCTATTGAAATTTATGAAATTCATACATTTGAACTGCAGTTGAAAGAATAAAATAAATGACCATCGCGGTGGATGTGTATGCCACGAAAAGAAAGTCAGAAAAAAAATTCAGGCTTGTTCTTTTAGGCTTTCTTTTTGCAACAGCATAAGTTGCTTAATATGGATACACTGTGATGGTCATTCACGTATTAATAATTATTAGTATATAAATTATTACCATAACTGTATGTGCATGTATATATTGTAGTGTATTTTGATGACGCCTGCACATGAACAGGGAAACTGTAGACAGCCAGTGGCACCAGAAATCTTAACTCAAGTACTTGTAATTGAGAATTTTAATAAACCAGCACCTATTTAGTAGAAAATATGTTAGAATACAGCAAATTAACTTCTGCTAACCTGAATGTGAGATATCTCGCGCCTCTAACAACCTTGATTAGGATCTTGATTGCCTTGAATTTTGTATTATATAGTATATTCCGTAATATTGACTTCTTGCTATCTCAAACTCCTGGTTTCGTAAAGAAGTGTTCTGTTCCCCTTTTGTGTTTACAAGCGGCAAAAGGCTACTGGACAGAATATTTTGAATTTGTGGCCAAATTTCCATGTTGATATTCCCTTCATTCTGAAAAGTCACATACCTACAAGAGTGTGCAAAGATCACTAACAACAGTCATTGGTTAAGCCAGGTTGGGTGGTGGGGGGGGGGGGGGTTGTAGTTGGGGTTGGGGAGAGAGAATGCTATATTAGAGATATTTCAACAGATGAGAAATAAACCTTATCAACACAAGCTTTCATAAAATTTTGTTTGTTATACAATGCTAATGATTATTGTGATTCCTGAAATATTATTGTAAGTCGTTGTTTTGTATTGTTAAGGTATCACTGTTCTTGGAGGTGAGAATTCCAAGCGACTAGACCTTGGAATATACGTCAAGTCTGTTACTGAGGGAGGGGCAGCTTGGAAAGATGGTAGACTCAAGGCTGGTAAGATGATTTAATTTTCCAAACTTTTCTATGGAATGATTGAAAGCAAGTTATCACTGAAGACAGAAGAGGTGTTACATTTTTGACCAAAAAAAAAAGAAAGAAAAAGGAAAGAAAACGCCATTGCATAAGCAAAATTCTCAGCAATTTAGCCAAGCAAGGTATAAAATAAAAGTTTATATTAAATATTTACCTAACGGAAAAGTTGGCTGTGTATCCCAAACAAAAGAAAACAAAAAGTAAATTGCAAACAAACAAACACACACAAAACTTGGACCGTCAGGTTTGGATGGATGTAAGATATGGGACTGTATGATAAAATTATTTGACACACGGTCACCATCAAAGAAACTGGGAAATAAATCTGCTTATTTGCAACGAATTTTTTTCCAAAATTTGCTGGCAAATCAGTAAAACAAAATTCAGGGCTCTGTTTTAGTGAATATGACAGGAAAATCACAAATCCATCTAAAATTCAACATTTTTTCTTTCTGCATTCACCCTTCTGAGTCTGTAATTAAACATATGTTACAAACATGAATTTTCTTTGCAACTGGTGGTTAAATTTGGTACCCTGTCCTCAAAAAAATCTGTAAACTTTAGGTAATCTTTCCCGTTAGAAACTGCAGCTGCTCATTCATGAAAGTTTTTGCACATTGTCTCCATCGATCCCTGGGTAGACGTGTGACAAAATGGTATGAGAGATCTTCCAAAGCCATTAATTATTTTGTTTCCGAGGTAAACTTAAACCTTATTGGCTCTACTAATGCATATCATCTGCCCAGGTGCCCTCAACCTTTCTGCGGAATGGAAAAGTTTGTTTTGTGACCTGTCTGCTATCTGCAATGCTAAGAACAGCAGATGGGTTAATTAATTATACGGTGGAGAAGTTCTTCCCCATCTATTTGCGTCTAAAACGTAACTGATTTCAATTGTTAACTTGGATAGTCATTGTTCAATCTTATCTTCCTATTTCACAAACTTAGGATGGGGTAATGTCTTATGAAGAGACTTCAACATGACTATGTACATTGTATGTAACCTCAATAATGGCGATCTTATTTATCATGATTATCATTAAATTTTATTTTTTAGGAGACCGAATTTTAGCTGTTAATGGACAGAGTTTGGAGAGAGTTACACATGAACATGCAGTCTCCATCCTCAAAAATGTCACCAGCCCAGTGGAACTTAAACTATCTCAGAGTGCTTATAATTATTCTTCGTTTGGTGAGTTACGTGGGCTGCAGGTTTTATTAATAAATCTCCTAATCTAACAAGATGCCTGCAACACTGGCATTACGCGTGATGCTGGGGCTGATTTATTTATTCCAACTGTATTCTTCGTAGATTGATAAATCTATCCTTGCTAATGGAATAGTTTGAGTCACGACGATCGCGTTACGTTGTTTCCCTTGTGTTATGCGACTCAGACTTTCACCGGAAATTTTTGAAATTCTATTACGATAACATAAGCTTCTCAATGACCTCTTTTCAGTCTCGCGTCGTGGTCTAAGACTGTTAAACAAAGCACGATTCCTTCGCCAGGAACTCACCAATTTCCACCGTTTTGAATGTCGGGTGCTTCTTAGAAGTTATTCTTTCGATTCACCGCTTCAAAATGGTGAAATTTCCGTTTGAAGACGGCACACTTGAGTCCAGAACATGTTAACAATATGGCGCCAAATTTAATCCGGATTTGATAAATAAATCAAATGATGCTTTGACGTCACAGAGGTAGGGGTGAGTGGGTCCCCTCCCTCGCGATATAAGCGACAAAAAAGGATTTTGATTGGCCTTCTTTTGTTGAAGACAATCAGGACAATACATCCCGAGTAGGAGAGGGGAGAGTTTAATGCATAAATTAATGTACCGATTTGTGACTACGAGGAAGAAAAAAAAAAAAAAAAAGAAATCGACCCGTTTTTAGACACGGTATGCCCCCTCAGGGCATCCCGCGTAATAATCCTTGTTTAATCATTATTCAAGAGAAACTTGATTAAGTTTGTAAGACAGTATTTTTAACTTTTTGTTACAGCTTTTCTTTCATTATTGTTATGTTAAGTAATTATTTTAAATTAAAAACAGCAATTAATATGCTAATTATTGATTTATCATATTTTGGTCTGTATGGGGTGTCAGACTCCTTGCAGCTCTTTGAACATATAATTGATTAATTTATTACTTGGGCCTAAGGCGGCTTGAGTTAAGTTTTCGGTCGCGTTATCAAATTCTTTTTTATTTTTTTGGTCGCGATGGGCCGAGAGATAAGACTTCAGGCCATGAGTGAAGTTCTCGGTCTCTTTTTTTGTATTCGACCAGCACAAATTAAGTTTTTGGTCGCATGATCAAAATCTTTAAATTTTTTGGGGGGTCGCAATGGTCTGGGACCCATTTTTAGAAACGGTATGACCCTTAGGGCATCTCACATAATTATAACTCGGCACCTCACAGCCGGACTACAAAGAACGTGACCGACAACGTAACTCATGACACGAAGTCTTATGCGTCAATTGATAGATACAGAGATATAGTGAAGCAATAAGTAACCACCAGATGAAATTGCATTATTTGCAGTACTAGTAAAATACAGGGGAAAACATTTGTTGACTAGAATACCCTGGGCTTCATACCGGGATGCTTTAATTCCCGGGCTTTAATCCGTACGTTTTTACCTTTGATTTGGAGACAGAAACCATTTGTACATTGATTAGATAGCAGTTAGATAGATAGCAGTTTATTGTGAAAATACGCTTAGCTTTTGTGAGACCAGCAAGCTAGGCTCACCAGCTAGTTTACAGGTATTTCACACTAAAAGATTAAAATAACTAATACAAATTAAAAAACATCAAATGGCATACTAGGTAAAATTTAAATTTCTAATACAAATTAATCATCATACGTAAAACAAAAATTTACAATAAAGAAATAAATGGATATAAAAAACTACAATAATTCGTATTGTGTGAAAAGCTCACTCGATCATAGTAGACCTGCCAGATCTAGTGTTCTGATACTTTTTTTAAAAGCCTTGTAAGTAGTCACTGTTCTGCTTGAGTCAGGTAATGAGTTCCAGAGTTTTGGTGCCGTAAACCTCCACGATTTAAGGCCATAAGTTGTAGTGCTGGCCTTTGGTCGCTTTAAAATGTCACTTCCTCTTAGATTGTATTTATTATTTCTAAGACCGATCAGTTCTTTTATGCTTTTTGGTGCATGTTCATTATTAATTGCATTAAAAACTGTGCAAACTATTTTTGCGAGGCGTTGATTCTCAAGTGATGGTAAACCTATTTTGTTGAGTAGTTCGGAGTAGGGCCTTTGTTTTTCGTTAAAGACAAAACGGAGGGCACGCTCATTAACTTTTTCTAGCTTAGCAATGGCACTTTTGTTGCTGAAATGCCATGTCTCTGAGCAGTAGTTAAAATGAGGGATGATAAATGCGAGGTAAAGACACTTTCTTGTTTCGAATGGAAGAATCTTTTTCATTCGCTTAAGTACAGCAATCTGCTGGGAGACTTTTCGGCATATTTTGCCTATGTGCTTCTCAAATTTCATTTTGTCATCTACTGTAACTCCGAGCATTTCAAGATCTTCAGTAATTGGAATAGCAATGTCTTCGCAATGGAACTGGGGCCTAACCTGGATCTTTCCCATTACTATTGCTTGGTACTTGGAAGTGTTTCTCCTCATGCCGTTTTGCTCATACCATTGATCGACATGGGCAAGATCTGCATTAATCACTTCTTCAACTTTCTCTGGTGTACTGGCGGCGAAAAATATTTGCGTGTCGTCTGCATACGCAGATAGTCTGCTCTGTTTGACAGCGTAAACAAGATCGTTCATGAATATATTGAAAAATAGTGGGCCCAGTACGCTGCCTTGTGGGACCCCCACTGAGATTTCTTCCCAGTTTGAAAACTGATCTCCTAATCTGACCCGCTGACGCCGATTTGCAAGGTAGTCATGAACTAGATCGGTAGTTTTGCCGTCAGCTCCATAGGACTTGAGCTTGGCCACCAGCATTTCGTGTGGCAAGGTATCGAATGCCTTGGAAAGATCCATCGACACGATTCCAATGATATTATGTTGGTCCAATTCCTTTCTCCACTGTTCTGTGAGGCTAAGTAAAGCAGTATCCGTTCCGTGATGTTTCCTATATGCGAATACGTGTTTGTGAAATATATCTTCAAAGTAAGGGCTAATTCTTGTATGAACTAGCGTTTCAAAAACTTTTGACAATGAAGGCAAGATAGTGATCGGTCTGTAATTGGATTTAGTCAAAGAGCAATCTTTCTTGAAGACAGGTGTAACTTCTCCGAGTTTCCATTGTTGAGGTATCCTGGATTTGTTTAGGATGTAATTAAAAAGTTCGCTGAAAGGGTGGCATAGAACTTCAGCAGATGCTTTAATTGCTCTTGGTGGAATTTGATCGCAGCCCGTTGCTTTGTTTGTTTTGATCTTCACCATAGCCTCTTTTACTTAGGTGGAATTTGTTTTCTTTAAGGACAATGGAGGTTTAACTGGTAAGTTTTGTTGTATGCGAGAAAGGTCAGCAATGTGACTATAATTCGGAGTTGGTTTTGCTTGACCGGTTTCTTCGCGTGCGGCGCTTGTAAAGAAATTGTTCAGAGTTTCTGCCACCTCTTGAGGGTCCCTGATAATCATATCATTGTCTTTGAGAACAGTACGACTGTCATTTGTACTCTTGCGTGAATTCAAATAAGGTTTGATAGTGCTCCAAAATTTTCTTTGATTACCGCCTCTATCTTCGCAGACTTTTCTAAAGTGCTTGTACCGCTTTTCTCCTCATGCTGACAACTCTGTTTAAATACGAACTAATTATGTTTCAATACGAACTAAGAGTCATATAAATATCTGTATGACCCCGAGCATTGATGACGCTAACAGCAATTTCCAGTATGATCGTTGTGCATGTGAAGGCCACATTCAATTAAAAGTTCTCTATGCTTTCTACCAAATCTTGTGGTGATCACTGGCATTGTATTAAAATGCAAACTTTTACAAGCGTTTTCCGTCATCATTTTTCAAGTTCAGATATTTACAGGTTTGGACAGAAATGATTTAAAGTAGTCATTAAGAATTTCCGAGATACTTCTCTCTATGAATGCTAAAGTCTTAATATTTTTAGTCATTTGACCCGGGGTCACATGAACAGATGCGAAGAAACTTAATCTGTTTATGTGTCTATTTTTATAGTGTCTTTTGTGCATGTTAAATATCGTTTTTCCCTGTATTTCATTCTGACTGCAAGAAATGCAATTCTATCTGGTGGTTGCTTATTTTATTGCCTCACTATATCTCTGTATCTATCAATTTGGGGGAAATAATGATGCTGGAGGTTATCACTGCCAAAAGATTGTAAGCTTACGTACCACGCAGTCAAATATGGCCCGAGTATAAGCTGACAACAGCTTCTTGTTTATGTACTTCCTAGGAGTGATCATGTTTACAGTAATTAATTCAATTGCTAATTATTTAACTATTGTTTTTTTAACTCTGTATGGGATGTTGGAGTCCTTGCAGCTCTTTGTTGTAATTAATGAATTATTAGATACACTGTAGATAAATACTTTATTGATATACTTGGCAGCCAGAGGCTGAATTACATATATACATATATAGTTATAAAAGATACAATATTATACAAAAATGTGAAATACTTTAAGAAAAAAGAAAATGTATATAGTACTTGTCTAGTACATTCGGTATAAGGAAAAAGTCATAACTAAAAAAATATACATACAGTCAAACCTCGATTATCCGGACTATTCGATTGTCCGGACTTTTTTCTCTGGTCCCAATTTTTTCATGAATATTAATTAGTTGTGATATTGAAAACTTCAAGTCGCAAAAAGCCTAATACTCCTTTCAAAAGACTGTTGAAACAGCGTATTATCCTTTGCGCTTTTCAAAATTCGCATGTGCGACGAGACAAAGAAATATCCTGATGCGTTCAGCTGATATCCGATTTGCTCATTTGTTACAGGCTGTGTAGCTTTCACAATTAAAATGATGATTCTTTGCTGTAACCTTTTGTTTACATTCCTATCTCATTAATATTCATATTTTCGATTATCCGGACTCTCGATTATCTGGACTATTTACCGAGGTCCTGACGAGTCCCGATAATCGAGGTTCGACTGTATATATATATAAAAAATATGGGCTCTGAATAAAATCTTATTAAAAATCTGATGGCCATCTTAAGGAGTTTACCCGGAGGCATTGAGCATTAATAAAACTATTCCTGACCCTGTGGGCTTAAAACTTGACATCAAAAGTGCGGGCATGCCTGAGAGTGCATTGTGAACTATGCGAGGCGTGTAGTAAATGATGGAGATGGTGATCCCTGTCCTCTAATTAGATTTTTTATTTTTATTTTTATATATTTTTTTGTAACTGTGCAGCTCTTTCTCTATTTTCTAAGATAGTATTTAAAGTGACCTTATGCAATACTAACAAACACCACCTGGCAAAAGCACTACTCTTAAACTTTCACTTGAACAGTGGCACTGTAATAACTGTTTCTATTGTTTTGTGTGGCCTCTTTTGTAGTTCATTCACCAGTTACAACTACTACTGACATTGATTGGGGTAAGATTAAGAGTTCCAGTAACACTTTGGTGATATGACACTTGTCCTTTTCACAGATCTTTCCAACATTCCAAATGCAAGTTCAGCCAACGAGGAGCCAGAAAACCTTGAAGTGAAGCCGCTGACGCCCAGAGAACCTTACTTATCTGAACTGGAAAATCAACAGGACCCACAAAGAAGAAGCTCTCCAGAATCCGGGCAACCTTCAACTTTTGCATTTCCTTCAGAAGACGAACCAGTGACTATGATTTCAAAGTCAATTCCTCCTTCTTCACAGAGAGCAGCATCTTCCAGAAGCAGACATTCAGCAGGAGAAGGTATTTTGAATGAGTTGCGACACGATTTAAAGCAAGTTTAGTATTCATTTGATATGCTACTATGATCAAGGCAAGTTTTTTAACAGTCGTTTCACTACATGGCTAAGCAATGGTGGCAGGGAACTTGTCTTATGTGTAAGGTGCTAATTAAAACTTTTATTCTAAAGTTTGCCAGGTTGAGTGCTAGTTGTCACAAATGTATTAATTCTGTTTTTTTTTTTTCATATTGTCTCTCTCCACCCCAGGTGTTTAAAAGTAGCTACCAGTGAAAATAAACTAGCAATTTCCTAAAGGAAATCGTGGGATGAATGGATTTCCCATTTAGGGGGGAGTAGAAATAAATTTTCCTTGTTGCTTCATGTCATGGAAGTTGAAGTGTAGGTGGCTTCCACAGCAATCCAATGCAATTTGGATGAGCAAAACGTGTGTTGGCATCCTTTCTAGCAAATCTCATGAACATTGAAACTTCATGATTCACACTAGCTACAATGTAGGTCAAAAGTAGGTGGGACACCTGTCCAATAATCATGTATTCCAAGTAAAGTTGGCTTTTTGGGGTCACAATTGGAGCGTACCACCCCCCCCTCCCCCCCAAACAATGTTGGAAGATGCAGATAAACAGTATTTTTGTTGAAATCTGTGTTGTAGTGTCAAATCTCAACATTGCTTGGGGGGGAGGGGGTGGGGGGAGATTATTTCAGTAGTATCTCGCTAAGTGTCCCAACACTTTTGACCTGCATTGTCTGAAAACGACTAGTTGGGAAAAAGTGCTGTTAACGTGGTCAAGGGATACCAAGTTACCAAGGGATACCAAGTTTCACTTTTGACCTGCATTGTAGCTATCCTAGACTAATCTATTCTATCTTTGTTATTTTTTTCCTGGACAGATTCTGATGATTCACACAAACTTTCAGAAGACTCAGTAGAGATAAAAAAGCCAAAAGCTCATTCAAGAAGTCATACCACACCCCTGGAAGCAAATGTTATCCAAAGCTCTCTTCTTTCTGCTACAGCTCCTTTGGTGTCTGCTGGCCTTGTGAGCCCCCAGGGGAGTTCCCTTGGTGCTACTCAGGGATCCCTCAGTGAGGATGAGAGTGGTGTTTACAGTGAGGATGCTTTGCCGGTAAACTTTTTAAAACTCTTTTACATATTTATATAACATTAGCAGAGGTCTAGACAAGCTTAATAATTATAATAATTTATGATAATATGTTATCAATAATAATTTATTATAATTATGGTAACAAGAACTGAGAACTCATTTGTCAAACAGCTACGTCTATTAAAGGTAAATAAAAACAGATAAGGAAAAAAAATTGAAATGCATGACTGATCACATGTCATGATGTGAAGTGATGTAATGACCAATTGCACTGAGATACTGTTATTGAGTTTCAAATCTTGGAATTGAAGGACAGAATGTTTTAATGATGGGAAAAATAATTTTCACAAAAAAATTGAATGTTTGAGTTAAAAAACTCCATGTTTAACTTGAAGTATCAAATGTTTGGCTTAATGGATTGATTGTGTAAATTGAATGATTGGATTGAAGATTACATGTTTGAACTGAAGGATCAACTGTGTGGAAAATTATTGAGAATTTCATATTTCAGTTGAAATTAATGCATTGTTGGATTGAAGAAAGGCATGTATGAATTTTGGATTGAAGGATCAGATATTGGAATCAGCAGTTTGTACTTTGACTCTTAAAATGCAGCATGTTTAAAATTTTGTTATTGGATTCTAAGGCCAAATGCAAATCATCACTTGCAGTGTTTTTCCACTCAACCTGCCAATGCTGTTGTTTCTGATCAAGAGATACTGGTGACAAACTTCACCTAACGCACATTCAAAGTCTTATAGGCTATGGTTTGAGACAATCAGTAATAAGACAAGTTTGTATAATTTGTATCTGTTTATAAGTGGGTCATTTTAAAGCTAGTGATTGGCATATGCCTTCTCAAGATACTGCTGAACCTGACAATCGTCAAACTATTCAGGTTGCCTATAGAATCAAATCAGTTTTAGACCAGAGTTTGGTTAAAAGATTTGACCTTCATTAAAACAAAAAAAAAAACCAGCCTTAACAGCTTTGGGGACAGTCATATTTGATGCCTGCTTAGACCTCAAGGTCATGTGATGTGTTCACACCAAGATACTTGGCCTTTTAAGTTTGTTACTTTCAGGGGATTGTTAATTTTGGGGCCTGAATCATTAGGGTTATTCGGATCACTGCCTTTAGAAGGTTGTTAATTGTGCCATTGCTAGAGCTGTAACTTATGGCTAATTATGCTTGTTAATGATATTAATGATGATGAAGATAACGATGATAATCATAATGATAGAAAGCTTTTTGCAATATTACAGTATCTTACCCTTTGGGTCAATTATAGTACAGACTGTTAAATAACATTCTTAAAATTAGAAGTTAACACAAGGGGACTGTTTCTTTACATTCTTGGTGCACTACAATAGTTTAAAGAAAAAATGTATAAATTTGTTGAGGATCATTACGTCGGAAGCATTTTAATTAGGATTTAGTAACAGTCATAACACTTTTTTCTGACTTTGATACTTTATGGTTAAACATTACATTGTTTCTTTCTTTCAGGAGAAAGCTTTTGTTGTTAATTTAGAAAAGAAGGATCGTAGTCTTGGTTTGAGTGTCAGTGTAAGTACTGTTCATTAAATTGATAAGATTCCCTAACAACCATTAACAACAACTAAATATTTGGTTATTAACGTTGAAGACATTGAAGATATATTATGAGATGACTGTGTATTTGAGCTGTAGATGAAAATGCGAATGAAAGACCTTTTGCAGTTAGTGAACAATACAAGCCATGCACTTACTTACCCTTACAATGACCATCATGAAAGAAATCTATCTTTGAGGTGCATCTAGTGAAGGACTAGCGCTCAAAACATCAACTTGTTAATCTCTTTATAGTGTCCAATTTACCTTTGTTATAAGCTTGGTTGATAAAACTAAACATTTGTTCTTACTGCCAGACCAACTAATCCCATAATCCATTTATTGTTTCATTAGGGCGGAATAAACACCAGTGTAAAGCTGGGTGGGATCTATATCAAGTCTCTGCAACCCAACGGCCCCGCTGACCTCGACGGCAGGGTGGCAATCGGCGACCGCATTCTAGCTGTAAATGGAATCAGTTTGATTGGCGTCACGCACAAGCAGGCTGTGGAAACAATTAAAATGGCTCCTCACAGGACAAGGCTAGTTTTGGATCGGTCAGTTCCTGTTAATGTTCCAAAGACTACTGGAAAGAAGACCAGACCCCACCCCCCTGATAAACCATTCACTGTGGAGCTACTGAAAGGTGTGGGAGGCCTGGGACTTAGTTTGGTTGGCGGCAAGGGAGCTGGGGAAGAGCATGGAGGTAAGTTTTGAAATCTTCATTTGTCAAATGGTGATGCCGCTCCAGTCTCCAGCACCTTGAAACTATTGACGAGTGAAGTACAAAAGTTTACTAGCATAAAGTTCATATAAAAATGATGCAAAAATCAGTACAGAAAATTGAATTTCACACTCAGCCTGACAAAATTGATGACCCACTGTTAATTAAACACCGACATTAAAAGCATGGATGTTTTTAACAACAGCCTTCCATTTTGGTTCATGTTCATCAACCTCAAGTTCACATTTAACTCGGGGTAAGGTTTTCACTGTTTGGCAACCAGTGCTGTTTCACTTGATCCCTTCAAAACAGGCACTTATAGATCGTTAATAATTATTTGTATTTGTTGCACATATTTGTTAGGTTTTCTCAGAATCAAAAAGATGTTTCCCGGACAACCAGCAGCTGCAAGCGGCAAACTTCAAATTGGTGACATTGTTATGGAGGTGAACGGAAATGACATGCGCGGTGTCACGCACCAAGAAGCTGTCAATCAAATACGCATGGGGCCTCCGCAAGTTAAGCTTTTGGTCAAAAGAGACCCATCCTCCATTCCTCAATCTCTGTTACAAAGATCAGGATCTAATGCCAGCGACATTGATCCTGCACAGGTTCTTGCTGATATTCAGAACAAGCTGAAAACAGATTCACCAACGTTAAGCAAAAAGTCATCTGGTTCATCAACAAGAGAACCACTGTCTCCTACGTCAGATACATTAGATCTTGGCGATGACGTACCAAAACCACAAGAAGCAGTTGTCACTGAAGCACATGTTAGTTTGAGGTCCAGTCTGATATCTGACGATTCCTCAAAATACCCACACATATCACAATCCAATCACCCTGGACTTGAAAACAGGATGTCAGAACCTGTTATGCAGGGTAGAAAAGGACACGACCCACTAGCTGCGAGTAATTCTCTTCCTAATGCCATGTCAAGAGCTAAGGAAACTCCTAAAGTTAACAGACAAGAAGCTATTCAGCAGGCTAGTGAAGAAGATGAAGAAGAGGTGTTTTCTCTTGGTAGCGCTCCTTTAGCAGAAGACGAATCTAGTGACGTTGAAGACTCAAGGAGGTCTTCTTCAATTGACATGATCCCTCCAGATCGATCTATTTACGATGAAGATGCAGTGAAGGATCTTATGGGGAAGCTTTCCACTATGGAATCAACAGAGGAAAGCGAGGCTGGAACTGAACTTGAGGAGTCAATGCAAACATCTTTAGCCAGTAAGGAGTCTGCTTTACTTGTTATGCAGGACGGGGTTTCACCTTCTCCTTCTTCATCAGACTCAGAAGCAAGTGATGTGGAAGAGGTACCAATAAGTGACAGGAGGGGCCAAGTGTCAGTGACCACGCCGACCACACCTGATGTGGAGGAAAATAAAAAATCAGCTAGCATGACCCCACAGGAAGAGGTTAGTTGACTTTTATAAAAGATTGGCGAGATTCCATTAACAGTTTCCAGGACTTCCCCTCAGTGGTAATTTGATTCATCATTACTACTACTCTTTATCAGTGGGTAATACAATAATGGTATCAACCATATGCTTAAACACTTAGTATGTTATAACCTACAACTCAAAATCAAAAACCTGTTGAAAACAAAAACTTGTTGGGAAGGATTGAAAATTTAAGGTGGTTCTAAATCCCTCCCTTTTTTTAAACTTTGCAAAATGGCGTATCTTGACATTCTGATTGCAATTCGAAAGTAAAAAATGGTCATCACCAAACTCTTGTTTTGTATTGTTTGTCTGTTTGGTTGGTTTTGTTTTTTTGTATTTTATTTCCTTTCAGTGATGTAATGCAACAAACATTTTAGCAATTTACACTTGTCTAGTTACTATGTACACGATACTTAACTCAACACTACACAGATTACTTGTTATGATGACAAAATAAATACAGTGCTTAAATTACAACACCTACACTACAAAATAATAACAGAACTCTACTCAGTTATAATTTACTACCAAAGTTAACAATACTTACATACACTACCTGTTCTTATAAAAAGGATGTTGTTTGTTACTGACTGTAACTGGGTATTAAGTAATATTCTGGTGTTTTTCTCGTTATGTTTGTCATAGATCCTGCACATAGAGTTGATGAAAGGTTCAGGTGGCCTTGGCTTCACCTTGTCAGGAGGCGCCAACACCGTAGGAGGCTGTTTTGTGAGGGACATTGTTGGTGGGCCTGCTAAAGAGGATGGTCGTCTGCAAGCAGGGGATCAGATATTGGCAGTAAGGACATGCGAGACACCTCTCTCTTCCATGTCTCTCTTCAAACTTTTGTTCATAACTCAGCCACCTTCCACTTTTCATTATTTCTCTTTTAAAGTTCTGATGGCCTTGACAAAGTTTGATTTGATTTCTCTGAATTTTTTCAAGGTGGATGGCCAGGACATTTCAACAATGAAGCACATGAACGCAGTAAATGTTTTACGGGCCACAAAGCAGTTTGTTAAACTTGTAGTGCTGAGAAGACCAACAGGGGTGCGTTACAATGCGATTTACTTGTTAATTGCTTTTGCTAAATTAACTGTGTTACATAAAAATTAAATAAAATGAACATTTCACAGTATAATACTGTGTAACATGACTGTGACACACACATCATGTTAAAAGAAAAGCATTGTCCCAAGCGGAATCAAACCCATGTCTCCCCGAGTGCTAATTAGGCGTGATGTCCACGTTGGCAACATGGCCACATGAAAAATTATATCATGATATAATTCATAACATTGTTTCTTTTTGTTATGGTATGTAAACTCTAGACTCATAATTTACTGTATGTATCTAGTTTAAACTGAGATTGGGAAGGACTGGTTTGCAAGTCGTAAGATTATAGAAATAGATAATCAAGGTTGTCATTAGTAGCTGACTATTATGGGCAGGAACTATGGTGACGATAATTATAATCAGCTACTTAAGTTTGGAAATGAGTAAAAGGCAGCAAGAATGATAGACTTCCCTTTGGTTTCTCACTGGCAACTTTCATTGTTGAGCTGGCTTCTCCAAAGCTTAGTGACATCCCAGAACAATGTACTGTAATTTTAGCACAATGACTGGAATTTGACATCGCAAATGAAGCTGGCTCACCATCAAAATTTCAGTAGCTGAGAGACAACTGCCTTGCTGAAGTTTTATGAGGAAACAAAAAGTTAAATATTATGTTTAATGTGCCAGACTCCTAAATAGCTTTAGGCAGCCAGGCTTATTAGCAATCCCAACATTGTATTCCCTTGAACCAAGAATAAACTGCAACAAAACTTTCTTGATTTGTTTCCTCTTAAGCTTGTTGGCTCCACTCATTCGGGGCCTGTGGAGGTACTGAATCTGACAAGAACAAGTCAGGGCAGAATTGGCCTGCTGCTCAAGGAAGGTGAAGATCAGAAGATTTATGTTGAGGATGTTGTACCAGGAGAGCCAGCAGCCACTCAGGGTGATCTTCGACAAGGAGACAGGATATTGGAGGCATGTACTTGTGATGTAGACCTACAGCTACATGTATGCATGATGCTTGTAGTAGATAATCAAATGAGTTCCCTGCGTGTAAAATGTCTGCTAAATGCATGCTATCAAACAGTGGAATCTTCAACTTTCTTTTGCACGGAACAGTCTGTATTGATGCCTGTTTTGCTTATTACATTCCCTCTTATTCACAGATTAATGGCACCAAAGTGGATGGCCTTGGCTTTGTAGCAGCTCGTCAGCATCTTGATGCGGCCAGACCAGTTGCTACGCTCCTCGTAGAAAGACGGCCAAGGCTAGCAGAGTCCAAATATGCCATGACTCAACAGGCAGACTCCAAAACACTCAGTCCTTCCTGGTCCCTGGATTTACCAGACACAAACATGACAGGCTCCAGTGACGATGAAGTTAAAGAAGACAAGGATGACAGGAAAGATAATGATGACGAAGATGACGATTCTCAGGTAGGTCTCATTATTTTGTTAATTGAGAGATTTTGAATCGCTTTTACAGCAAACGGCAAATGTTGAGATTCATGGTAATGTTTCCTTGAAAAAATGACTGTCCTCCATGTAATTGTGGCCTTAATAAAATACTAATTAAGTTCAACTTCAGTTGAGTAACTGCCATAACCAAAAATTTAAAGTATAACTGAAGGTGATCTAGCAAGGTGGGTTAAGAGTTTAAAACTTAAAACTTTCAGTTATTATTTATTAATAAGTACATTATTTGTTAATAACAACAAATCTCCCAGTTCTTAAGTGTGGTGTGATTGGTCAATTTTGCGGGCCATATTTCACTGTATGGCCTGCTTAATTTGAATGTTCAATCTCAGAGATAAAATTAATATCTTACTAACCTCGTTTGTTGGTCCATATCGTAAGTTACAGATCCTTGTTTTTTCCCATTGATTTATGGCCCGCAAACTTTGCGCCTGGGCCATAAATCAACGGGAAAAAGCTCGGTCCGTAACTTACAGTACAGACCTCGAACTCAGTTAATAAGAGGTTTATATGCAGTGTGGACAAAAGTATGTTGATACTATCAGGAACTTTCTAAGGCAGATTCCAGTCAGTAGATGAAAATTATGCATACAAGGAACTGTGATTCCTGTTTTCCAAATAGGATGCTTAATTAATGATCTCCTAGTTATAATTTGAGATGATTTATTCCATGTTACAAGTTTGATTTTTTTTCTCAAAGATCTGAATCCTTACCTCCTGTTGTTTTGTTTTTTTACACAGGGTGAGAGATTTTCCATGAAGCTTGATAAAGGCCCTCGAGGATTTGGCTTCAGTTTAGTGGCTGCACCGACCTTTAGTTCAAATGTAAGTTGGGTTTTGCATCACTCTGGATTTCACAGTACTTAAAAATCTTCTTTTATGCTAATAGGTTATAGCTAATTTTCAATCTTTGATTAGACATATCCCAAAATTGCTGTCATTCCTTGTAGCATATAAAGTTTACTGCCCTAACATATACTCTTCCTCTTATCAGAGGGGAATTGTTGTGGAATTATCCTATTTTTTATAAAAGAAAAGTGCTAAATGTAAATTATTAAATTATTGAGAATTTTCCTTTTGTTTCAGACTCAAGGAATTTTCATCAAGACAGTAAGCCCTGGGAGTGTTGCTGAAAGTGATGGCAGATTGAAAGTTGGTGACCAAATCTTGAAAGTATGTTTGTGATGTCATTGTTGGTTTTGAAAGCCCTTTAATCTGTAAGAGTACCAATTATTGGCACATAATGTGATAACTCTGTCAATATTTGATGGATTTCTATGAAGTTTTAACACCAAGATGGTCTTGTGAAGATCTACTCATTAAAAGAATAAATTAAAATGCAATCCCCTCCAATATGTGATATGGTTGACCCTCCCCATAACTTTTCAACTTTTCTCCCCATAGCAGTTCTGGGTCTTAGACATCTCTCGGCTCACATTAATGAACAATTGTCATGTTGACAACTGCAAAATAAGCTATATACTTTTAGGGCGGGGTATACCTAATATACAAAAGGTTAGTTAGTTAGTTCTCTCCGCGCCATGAGGCGCATAAGGCTGCAACTTTCGTTTTCCAACCAGTCCTGTCTTTTGCTGCAGTCCTGGCTTCAGCCCAGCTGGTCCACCCTTCTTGTCTGCACTCTCTTTCCACTGTCCTCCTCCACGTGATTTTAGGTCGCCCCACTTTCCTCTTACCCTCGGGTTGCCACCTCATTGCTACCATACAATCATCGTTCCTGTCCTTTCTAAGCACATGGCCAATCCAGTTCCATCTTCTCCTTCGTATTTCGTCACTTATCTTTCTCACGCCTGTTATTTCTGAAATTGTGTCGTTTCTCATGCGTTGCGGCCACCATGCTCTCAATATCCGTCTTAGACATGTGAACTGAAATCTATCCAATTTCTTCTCTTCGGCAGCTGTTAATTTCCATGCTTCACATCCATACAATAGCACTGGTCGTACCAGAGTCTTAAACAGTTTGATTTTTGTATTCCGACCAATGCTCCTTGTATTCCAGATCTTCTTTAGGTTGTACAAAGCTCCCTGTGCCTTGCTTAGACGTTTCTTGATGTCTTCCGTGCCACCACCCTCTTTTGTCACAGTCGCGCCAAGATATACAAACTCTTCGACGTCTTCAACTTCCTTTCTTTCAATCATTACTTTGTCTTCTCTTCGTGCATTCATTCTCATCACTTTGCATTTTTGCGCATTCAATTTCAGCCTCACTCTCCCTGCATTATCTACTAGTCGGTTGGTCTTGTCCTGTATTTGTTGGTGTTTTGATGAGAGAAGGACTATATCGTCTGCAAAATCGAGATCTTCAAGTGTAGTTGTAAAGTTCCATCTGATGCCATTTCTTTGTCCTTCTGTTGTTCTTCGCATTACCCAGTCTACAGCAAGCAGAAGTAAGAAACCTGACATGACACATCCTTGCTTAACGCCAGTTGTGATCTTGAACCATCTTGTTTGTTCTCCCTCATCCAGTACTGAACATCCAAAGTCTTCATACATGATCTTCACCATTCTTATCAGCTTGTCTGGGATCCCATAGGCCTTCATGATTTTCCACAGTCCTTCGCCGTGTACTGAGTCAAAAGCTTTTTCAAAGTCGACAAAGTGTGCATAAAGTGTCGCCTGCCATTCATTCACCTGTTCTATGATGTTACGGAGGATGAATATTTGGTCTACTGTGCTCCTGTTCTTTCGAAACCCAGCTTGTTCTTTTCTAAGGACACTGTCTACCCCGTTTTGGATTCTCTGGATGATGACTCTGCCCATTACTTTGCTAGCCACAGGTAACAATGTCACACCACGCCAGTTCTTGCACTCTTTCAGGTCGCCCTTTTTGGGTATTTTTACTATCAAGCCTTTCTTCCATTGTTCAGGTACTTTCTCCTCGTGCCATATCTTATCAAACAGTCTTGTCAGCTCCTTAACTGCCACATCACTATCTGCTTTGTACAGCTCGGCTGGAATGCCATCTATACCTGGTGTTTTTCCGCTCTTTGTCTTCTTCAGTGCCTCCCTTACTTCTGCTTCCCTTATCTCTGTTGTATCCATCTCGCTAATTTTGTCTTCCTCCACTTCGTCCTCTTCAATTGGGTTCATTGGGGCCTCCCTGACTAGCACCTCCTCAAAGTGTTCAGCCCATCTTTCAAGTCTGGCATTCTTGTCTTTTATTGTCTCACCCCTCTTGTTCTTAAATGCTGCAACTTGGCGCCGTCTCTTGTTTGTGATTTTCTTTGCTGTTTGGTACAGTTCCCTATTTCTCCCATTTTCGGCATACTTTTCTGCTTCATTTCCTAACTGCTCTAGCCAAGCTCGTTTATCCTCCCTTGCTCTGCGTTTAACCTCTCTGTCTTTCAATTTGTACTCTACTCGTAGCTTGCTTTTTATTCTCTCTGATTTCGTGCAGTGTATTTTGTCGTGGATCATCTGTCGTTGGTCTATTGCTTTCCAGGTTTCCTCTCTCAACCACTGCTTGTTTTTCTTTTTCACCCGGCCTAGTACTTTCTCAGCAGTTTCTATGTAAATTTTTTCCATTTGCATGCAATCTTCAGTGATGTTTTCCTCAACCTCTAATGCTGCAAATCTGTTTCGCAGTTCGACGCTGAACTTGGACTTGAACATTTCGTTTTCCAGTTTGTTTGTGTCAAGTCTTGCATTAGTCTTTGCTCTATCTGGGTTTCTATGTAGTTTCAGCTTTATTTTCATGATTAGCAGAAGGTGATCGCTTGCTGCATCTGCACCCCGGTACACTCGTGTGTCTTCCACAGACCTCCTCCATTCTTTACGGATCATCATGTGATCAATCTGATTTTGAGTCCTTCCATCAGGTGACACCCAAGTCGCTTTATGAGTTGTTCGGTGTGGAAAGCATGTTCCTGTGATGACAAGACCGTTCATTGAGCAGAAGTCACATAGCCTTTCACCATTATCATTTATGTTACCCAGTCCATGTTTTCCCATTATTCCTTCCACATCCTTGTTGTCGTCACCAACCTTTACATTCAGATCTCCCATAACAATAACTATGTCATGACAGTTGCATGTATCAAAAGTTCTTTGAAGTTGCTCGTAGAATTCGTCCTTTTCATCATCTGTTGCTTCGTTTGTCGGAGCGTACACTTGGATTATAGTTGTATTTCTGAAGCGGGAGTAAAATCGCGCAGTTATTATGCGACTGCTTATTGCTGTCCATTCCATTAGGCATTTCTGTGTGTTCTGACTCATCATTATTGCTACTCCTCTCTGATGCTCACTTTCTTCTCCAGCATAAATCATTGTGTAGCCATTCCCCATCTTAACACGTCCTGCTCCTGTCCATCGTATCTCACTTAGTCCCAACAGATCAAGTCTGTACCTTTCCATCTCTCGTGCTATTTGCGCTGCTTTTCCAACTGTGTACATTGTTCGTACGTTCCAGCATCCCACACGCATTCTTGATTTTGACGTTGCCAATGACCTTGTCGGTCTGTGGGCTTCCCGTAGGCTTTCACCCATTGACGTCATGGTGTGTCCGGTTGTGCCTCCGTCCACGGCCACACCTTCGCCATTGCTAATAAGTACTTGAGAAATTGCAGTTTCGGTAATCTTCTGTTTTTTTTCCGGGGGCAAGTGATTGGCCTACCGCCCAAGCCCCATGACCTGGAGGGCCGGTGGTTTTGAATTCTGTCAGGGTTTTCCTTCCCTTAGGGGTATTATGGCTCCCCAGTTGGTGCTGCTTTAGTCTGGACCCTCACCGCGCAGACCAATCCGGCATGGTTAGACCTGCCAGGAGCACAAGGCTCCCGCCGGCATAGCCCCGGGGGTCGTAAGGTCACACAAGCTTCCCCGCCACGACAAGGCACACCACCAGGGGGAAGAATATACAAAAGGACTGGGACATTTTGAACTTTTAAATTTTCACGTTTCAAGCCCATTTATCTCAAAGCTATAACTTTCCTCATTTATAATTGTGTCAGTTATGAAATACACACATCAGTAGCTTTAAAATGTTACATTATACATGGACAAATTAAGTTTGTAGTCCTTGTTCTGGACAAAATTGTCATTTTGCCATTGGGATTTAATGAAGAGTTAACAGTGATTTGACATTTTCTGTCAGCTATTCTTACCTGTAAGTTCACAGTCAAATTCAAGGAAAGCAAAGTTAACAGTTGGATGATAGTTTAATGCTTCACTTGCTGAAACAGTGTCTAAATTGTTATTGATTTTTACCGCCCATTATTTATCAGGTCAATGGAGAAGACGTCGAAGGTTTAAGTCATGCAAAAGTTATTGGAATGCTAAGAAAGATCACTGGAACAGTGGAGCTAGAAATTAAAAGGTATGATTCATACATGAAGAATAGCATTGAAATCCATGCATAGGTATTTAACAATAATATTATTATTCTACAAGTGTGCATTGGATATAAGATGATAGATAGTACACAAGGCCTGGCGCCAAGTTTCCTATAATCTTCCTGTATCCAACAAGCACAAGTGGAATAATGTTTTTGTCAAAAATACTGATACAGTATATTGCTAGATCTTGCTAATTTCATTTGTAAATAAAGCCAGAAGATGACTTAATGGTTGTGGGAGATGTTATAACAAATTGGATGACTGTTGTTGTCTGATAACCGCTGTCCGATTTTGTACCATGTGACATGTTTCATCTGATGAGAGTGCACAGAAATTAATTAGTGGGTTATAATCCCTGATATTCCATGGTGGCTAAGCCAATCAAAACTCTGGAATGCATTTTCCAGTGAGCCAATTTTTGATAAAGACAGTTACATTATATTAGACCAGCTAACAATATATATGTTGATGTCCGATCTCACCCTTGCACTGAAGTAATGTAAACCGCATTTGAATATGTATATAAAAAATGCGGTATATAAATGCCATTACCATCATATACACAGGTGTAATTATAAATTTGAACAATGTGATTGTTTTTATCAGACCATCTAAGCTGTACATGGCAGATTCTGTGAGCAGCCCTCCCCTATCACCATTGGGCTCGTCAGGAGCACAGTCAAACGTGCCTTCGACAAGAGCCCCTCTTGAACGATCACCTCACTCTATAGACCTTGATATCACTCTCGAGGACAAGGACAAGGTAATATATTTATTATTCTAATGTGCGCTGTAGGAAGACTCTTTCGCTTCCAACAGATCAAAATGTAATTAATTTTCAAAATGTAACGAATGTTTGGTTTTAGCAACAGAATTGATAACTGAAGGTAAATTGGCCGCCGTAAGGAGATTCGAGTGCTGACGTTAGTTGGATTTGCTCTGACGAATGGCTAACACTTGAGATGTCAGCACTCGAATTTCTTTACAGTGGCCAATTTCCCTTTAGTTATCAACTCTGTTGATAAACCAAACATTTGTTTCTTCTCCTCACCGATGCAGCATCCCAGTTTCTTTTTATTAGAAACTGACCCCCTTTACCAATTTCCAAATATATTTGGCAAAATTTGTGACTTAAACACCAGTCCACATAAAGGTGCTTTTCAGATGCTTTTAAGTAATTCTTTTTTGTCAATGGTGACATTTTACTGATTTCATCCTTGGCCAGACTCTAAAACCAGTGTACCTATGAAAGAGGTGGACTGCATTTACAAGTCATATAATATGAAACGTTGATGAGTGAATCTGTAGTGTTTTTCAAAAAGAGAAACTTTAGTAAGTTATAGTATTGACCTGTTGCTAAAATGTGGCTTTTAGGGCTGACAGGGTCAAGTCCATTGTGGCACTGATCAATATTCCACTAGCCTGTGGGTGTTCTCAAGGGAGAGACCACTGTGATTTACGAGTTTCCCTCATGAACGCCCCATTGGTAGTGAGCGATGAGAGACGGCTGTATTAGCAGGCTAATACTCCAGCTAAATTAGTGATTTAATATTTTTTCTCCTTAATCTTAAAAATTAATACTAAGTTATATGGTCAGTATGTAAAGTCACATTACATTTATGATCTGTGATTATTCATAACAATTCAAGATAAATTATACACCGCCAGATATAACAACGGGATTAAAAATTATAACAAACATAAAAATATATTCACATTTGTTTTCAAAAACAAAACCTAAGAAATAATAATTTAATGCTAAAAATAACCAACAGCTATTCTTATCATATGAAAATGAGTTATGTGATGCATATAAAAAGTATGTTTTTTCTTAATGCTTAAAGTCATGCGAAACAAATATAACCAAATAAGGCTTTAGCCGTTTAATCTTTTATCAGTGGGATGAGGCTGTTTCAGTAGTGTTGCCAAGAAATCAATCCCTAGATATCATATTAACTTCAGCTGATTTGTTTCTTTTGGTGTATTTTCAGATGTCCTTCAACTATTCAAAATTAAAACAGCTAAATCAAATTCATTTTTATCACTCAAATGCAGAGATGAAACCATAGGGATGGGAAGATGCCCTTGAGATAACAGTATTAGCCATTGTATGTTATTCAACCCATGCGCACACACTGCACCTATTCCTGTATTGAATATTTCTTTTTCTCACACCTAACATCCTTTTTCATTCGTATCTCTGCTGCATGCTAGAGTGGGGCCCTGATTTACTAGCACCAAGATTTTCATTGAGGATTTAAAATGCTTACCCTTGTTTTTGCAGTAAGTTTCTTCATTTGATCAATTTGCTTTGATGTAATAAACTTACTCAGCAGCCAGACATGTTTAGACCTTGGGGTCGTGTGTGGCTTAAGCTTATAAAAATTATGTAAACTAAGGCTTTTATAGTAATAGCTGTAAATGTTTAGATTTCTCTTGCCCTAAATTATCCTCTAACAAGTATGCATGGGAATATTCTGAGTTTAAACACAAACAAGCTTAAGGCAAGTTTGGATACATGTTTTGAGAATGCCTTATCATAGCTGCCATGCATTCAGATTTAAGAAAACCATAAATTAATTGATCACTTTTAAAAACAAATTTATTGAAAGTTGAAAATGAATTTTGATTTAAGAACACCATAAATTAATTGATAACTTTTAAAAACAAATTCATTGAAAGTTTTGAAAATGAGCTTTGTTAACCAGGTTTTAAGTTTTCTTCTCATTATTGTCTAAAAAGAGGAAGGACAAAAACCCAACTGCTACAATAACATGACAACCTATATGTATAAACAACCTATTAAACAATTCTCTAAATGCTGACAGATTTACATAAGTCAAAACCCTTAAGTAAAACCCTTGATAAATTTAAACTCTTAATGATAATTAAAAATGTTTTTTTCAGCATATAAATTTAACTGCCTCTTTAATTTTAAACTCATAATAAACAGTAACAGTAACAAACATCCTTTACAGAACTTTTAAAGACAGGATTTTGTAACACTGTTTAAGTTAGCAGTGTGGATTTTAAACCTTTGTAATATTAGTGATGATATGGAACGGCCAGTTTAAAACTTGGGTAATGAAATCTTGAAACAAATCGGCCTTTTATTTAATTACATTATGGAATTTGCTCAATTAAATATATCATCTAAAGTGGGAACCTTTATTTAAATTGTGACTCGGCCATGCTTAAGTTTTATTTGAGGGAATATTACTAAATTTTCTTGCCTTGCAGTTAAAGGGACTAAAATTAGGAGTGACGCTTGCGCTACAATGTTTCCTGAAAAAGGCATCGTGAGCTATGCAAATAAGTGGCTGGCAATGTTGTTTAAAATTTAAGTTGTTTTTCTTTTAACTTTGTTTTAGACACTCACTGGATCAACTGACATACAGGATGAAGATGACGTCACTGAACTTTTGAATGCCCTTTCTTCAGCAAATGAGGACACTTCGCCTCCCACAAATCACATCAAATCTAAACCCAAGCTACACAAAAGAGACACAGACACTGTCCTGTCTTCCCTTCTTGATTCACTGAAGCCACCACCCTCCCCCCCTGAATCCCTGCAATCTGTAGACCCACGGGAGTTTGATTCACAGTGGGAGAGTGGTTACAGCGATAATGATGCGTCCCCTGATTTTGTAACTAATAAATCGCGGCGAGATTTTTGGAGTGGGTCTAGCTCGTCAACTCAGGATGCTAACGTGAAAACTTCCAGTGATACGGAGCCTATTTATCAAGCAAGTGTGGGGCAGCTTGAGTCTATATCAGAAAACAATTTTGCAGTTGACAATAATGTTGATGATAGCAGTGAGGATGACGGCGATGATAGTGACTACATTAATATGGATGATGAAGATGTGTTTAATATGTTGAGGGACAACAGTGAGCTTGTGATAGGTATGCTGAACAATAACAAACCTTCAACTGAAACAGCCGACAACAAGAACTTAGAAAACACAGATGGTCGCAGATCGGAGAACTCTGTTGAAGCTATGGACAGGCTTCCTGATGTACCACCACCTATCCCTACCACACCGATTCCTTCAGATGATGATGAACCCCCTGTTAAGCCACCACCGAGGAGGGAATCACTTCCAAAGTTTACAGCGAGTAATAATAATTACACTGGAGATTCTTATTCAGCACCAGCCATGAATGGATCGATTAATGGTCACAGCAGGTAATGCGATTTTAATAACACAAGTGTTTTTCTCAAGGGGCTAGCTATCAATAATTATTGACAGAAATAACTACTAGCTGGAAAGTGTGGGCTAATCCTTCTTATGGTATATATGCCATTCTATAATTTGTAGGTAAAAACAAAACAAAATAAACAAATAAAGAGCCTTCTTGTCACTATATTAATGTATGTTAACTATATAACAACTACCTAATATCTTGTATTTATGTATCCATGGTGAACAAACAAAAAAAAAGAATAATTAAAAATAAATTTGGATAATACCTTTACCTTCTGATAAAAATGCAAGGACATAAATTATTCATGAAACACTGGTAAGTGACACAGGATGTACCTGTAGTTCACAAATATTCTACATGACACGAGCTCGGTTGGTAGCAGTGATTTTCAGAAATGGATAAATAATGAAAAACAAGGTGAATGTAGTATAAAGTGCAGTGTGAATGTCATACAGTTAGTTTGAGTCGCTTGGTGATTTTTTTTGCATGACTTTGTTTTTGTTTTTCTATAGTGGTGATGAAGCACCAGCTCCCTCGGAGCCGTTGATTGATGTAAGGGAAGGTGGCCAGTACACAGGCCAGCAACTCATCAACCTCATTAGACGTGTGCAGGAAAAATTAGAGTCTAATGGCCCAACAGAAGAATTCAAGGTCTGTATTCACCGTTCTGCTATTCTACCCTACCATAAAACAGCCACAAAAGACACAATCTTGCAGAATGACTGCATGCAAATGAGCTGATCCCCAAAACGCACAGAATACAGATATATTATGCTAAACTTTGTATCGCATATAATATATATTGTGCTATCCCTTTGCTAACAGTGTCTTTTCTTTTAATTTATATTTATTTTAATTTGATGCCTTTTGCCATTACTGTTGGTAAATATATTAGATTTCTGCCCAAAATTTGGTTAGAAGAATGTTAGGTGACAGATAAGTGTCGCCTCAATTTTTGCGTCTCAACCAAGGTTTTACAATAAATATTTGTACCAGTGTACCACAAATTTTGCCACTTCAAAGGGTACTTCTTGTAAAATAGTGTACAGCAATTTTTCGGCAACTTCCTGGTGCCTTCCATTTCCCTTAACTTGTCTAATCAAAATGCGGTATAGTTATATTATATGGAAAGCAGAGTTCTCAACTTTTTTTTGTGCTTTTGACCTTGCCTCCCCCAGTTCTTAGATTAGATTGAACATGTAGCTTTTCAAATGGAAACTGTAAAAATGTGTTTGTAAGGATTTCAGAAAGTTGTCAAAACTAAATTGAAAATTTTGGCAAGTGACAATAAGAACTGTGGCTTGTTAATAATGTACTGACAGTACACACTGCTTAATATCATAATCTGATGTACTTGTACAGGCTCTGAGAGAGATAAAGCAAACAGATGGGTGTGACACAGGGAAAAAGCCAGCAAATAAGGACAAGAACAGATACAGAAATGTGCTACCATGTATGTACAGTGTAAAGCAAAATTCTTGTAAAATATTGCAGATGAGTGTTCCCTGAATGACCATTTCTCATAAACACCACTGTTCGGTTTTTGTTTTTAGTCACTATTATAAATGAAACTTCTTGCAAGCAATTAGCTTTGTAAAGGTTTTTCAATTGGCTGGTTTGTTGGACTTCACTTGACTTTACGTTATGATTGTTTCCTTCAAACATCTTAGTTTAGCTATAAATAAATGTTCTAAGTTCTCTGAGAATGAATTATGCAGTTATGAATTTCTTTTGTTTGAATCTTATTCTGATAATTTTTATTGCAGTTGAGAAAACAAGAGTCAGATTGAATGGAGATGGAGATGACGACTACATAAATGCTAACCATGTCAAGGTAGCGTTTGAATCAGGGAGCGTAAAATAATATATTGTTTTAAATGTTGTTAAACGCATCGACAATAGATGAGCAAGGGGGAGGTGCCTGTGCGGTTGGTGGAACCAAGAACTGCATTCAAGAGCAGCGGGTATTCTTGACAACCCTGTGAGTGGCATCCACCCAGACACCGTCACATTGCTATTCAGTAGGGTAAGGGAGCGTGTGCAACTTGAAGCAACACAAACTAAATTACCTGACCTGAACAGGGGAGCTATAAATTCCCAACAGCCCTCGAGAAGTTCTGCGGCCACCCCAAATAATTCAAATAGAAACTGCTGGCCAGCACTCTCTCGAGTTAAACTTAGCCTACATTGCATTTAGCCACATTTCGTTTGTGAATCAGAGAAGCATGGGTGCTCAATTATTTCAGGAATGTTTATTGTGTTAAGAGGGATAATCATTCAAAGGCAAAATAAACAGCAAGCCATAATGGTGGTCACCTTCTTTTGTGGTTGATCTCTGGTCTGATTGGCCACGGCACAATTAAGGTGTAAAAGTGCCCAGTGCTTGTCAGTTGGCATGGTTAAATTTATCATGCTTATTTACTGTTGCAAAAATATTTTTTCTGTCATTTTTTCCAGGTACCAGTTGGCAATGACATCTACCACTACATTGCCACCCAGGTATTTATCAAAATAATTTTTCCTTTCTCTGTTACAAGTCCATTTCTTTCTTTCTTTTTTTTTATCTTAAAAATTAATGCAAGTCTTGCTCATCCTGACTGTATTAATAGGGTTGAATTGAATTTCATTCTTGCAGGGTCCTCTTCCTAATACAACGCAGGATTTCTGGCAGATGATCTGGGAACAAGATGTTGTTGTTATTGCCATGGTAACATTAGAACGAGAAGGAGGAAAGGTAAACATTTGGTTAATAATTTTTATTGTTAAAAGGTCTTTTATTGAAATAAATTTATTTCGTAAGTGGTATCTTCCACTGAAAAGGCCTGTTTTGAGGATTTATATGATAGAAAAACAAGAAAGGACTTTATTTAACTTCTGGGCCAGTAAATTTAACCTCAATTTTGAGGTTGCAGAAAAGAATCATTATGATAGCAAGTAGACTAGCAAATCCAGAGATTTGTGTAAGGTATGCCTCAGAACAAATAAGCTTTTCCAGCTTTCAACTCTTCCCTGAAGCCCGTGATCTTGATCTGCCAGTGATGAGCAGTATGTATCCTGTGACTACAGCCCTCATTACTCTTATATTTACTTATTAATACCAGTAAATTACTTTCTGTCACTGGAAAGGCAGTTTTACAGTTGTTGGTATAAAATAATGAGAGGGGGTGTGTGTGTCTAGGGGTAACTTACTTGCAGAGATCTGGTAAGGGGTTTTGACTCTTTCCACCAAAGAAAGGATGTTGCTAGCTAGCTGAGTGATGTTGGCACTCTGCTGTTTTATCATGTTTTAATCATTAGTTTTTATAATTTTAGGTGAAGTGTCACCGATATTGGCCTGATTCTGAGGACCAACCTTTGGTTTTCCCTGGAAGGTAAATAATTCCCTTTGCTGTAAATGGGGTTGGGGAGGGTGACAGTTGATTCTAGCCAGGGACAATTTGGAATTTCAAGCCTGTTCCCACTTTGGAGATAACCCAAACCATAATAATAATAATTATTATTATCATAACCACAAACGTTTTTGCACACACACAAAAAATAGGAATGTTAAGTAATTTGACATCAATTTAAAAAATAATTTAAGTACCAGTTGGGAAAATAATGCACTTCTAGGATGGCTAAAGCCTAAAGCAATAATTATTAGATCTTTTGGATTTTGGCGCTACATAAAATTGTCATTAAAAATATTATTACACATTTAGTTTTAAAGGCGGTAAATGAGTTTGATTAGGGAAACCTTTTTTATCACTGGTTCATTATATTTAGGGCTTTCAAATCTTGATTATGAAGAAGTATTTTTATTACTGTATGCGAAAAAAATATGATGATATTTGGTGTTTTAAATTTTTTTTTCACAGTATGACAGTCAGCCTGCAAAGACATGAAGATTTTGATTCCTTTATTGAAAAGGAATTTGAGATCAGCAACCTTCAGGTATAGTTTAGCTTATGTCTTATGCATATAATTTATGTGGCCTTAAAATACCTTCTTGTTAGAGGTCCTGAAATTATCCTAGAGTGTGGCCATCATAAATGAGAGTTGTTAAGCAGCGCAATTTTTACTCCTGTGGTGCTGTTTACAATGCTGTACAATGTGGTTCTAGCTTTTGAGTCTGTGCATGAAACCTCATAATGTGACCATTTCAACTATAAGCTGTTAATCAGTTTATCATCATCAATTATTATTTATTTGCCTCACTAACAAAAAAAGAAGAAATGATAGAATTAACAATAATGGCGAGGAGACCACAAGAAACCACCAGGCTTATAAGAGAGGCCACCTCGGCTGTCATTAATAAATAGAAAATATGGTGCTGCGTAAGTACGACTTGGTCAATTCATGATTTTATAGATAAAAACTGCAACATTTTTTCCTTAAAGGTGAAAAAACTACATGAAGAACTAATTGATATTGGGAGAGAGTTCTAGATTTTGGGACTGTAAATTGCTTAAGATTTGTTCGACGAGAATGTGATCGATAGTGGTTGGCTGTTCTGGTGTACTCTCTTTGCTGACGTTGAATAATTTTTGTCACTTAACAGTTGAGTATTTAACAAAATTTTCCTTTGCTGTGTAATTCGATGCCAGAAAATCAGGTTGGGAGGGAGTTTAAGGGGAGCAGGGATGGCACAGTGGTGGGAGCACTCACCTCCCACCAATGTGGCCCGGGTTCAATTCCCATAGTTGACTTCATATGTGGGCTGAGTTTGGTGGTTTATGCTCTGAATACTCAGGATTTTCTGCCTGCACAAAAATCAACATTTCCAAATTCCAGTTCGACCTGGAAACAGTGGATAAATAGCCATTCTGTGGATGTGCCACTGAAATTCCCATTCATTTATTTGTACCTGAATTTTTGAAAAGATGGCTCCAGAAATATTGCCTTATGTTAGTTTCTCTTGTGAGATTTTGCTTTTTTATTTATTTATTATTTTTTTTTTGCATTCTTTTTATTCTAAGTCAATAAGAAAAAAATATAAAGGGTCATTAGCAGATATTTATAAAATCAAAATATTTCTCTTCCCCCCCCCCCCCCCTGCCTCCCTGTTTTGCTAACCTAGCTCCACTCTCTCTCTCAAACATCTTTTAACCGCGCAACGATTTGGCTTTGAATTCGGCGCGCGCTCTGAGATCAGAACTAAGTCATTAGACCTAGCGTTTCGTTTGGCTTCCTGAAGCAAAGTTTTCCTGAGGACATCATTAAGTCTAATGAGGGAACAAGTCTTACGAGTGCAGCGTCCTGCCTCGTCCAACATGCTGCCTATTTAGTTCTTTTTTAAGCTAAACGGGAAACTTTCAGTTACTCGGGCGTGAACTGTAAAGGGTAGTATGTTGTGTGCTTTGCTTGAGGAGGTGACAGTCTTTGGCTTTAAAAAGTAGGTCTTAGGGATGATTTCTTTTCGGCCAACGTGAAATTTCTGCGAATTTGTTACTCAGCCAAAGACTTAGTATATTTTTGTGGTAGAAAAGGGCGCTAACCCTTCCCTTTTCAAATGTTGATTTCAACATCCGGGAACTTCAGTTAGTATGGAAAACACTAGCAAGGATGGGCAAGGATTTTGTCTTCAAAAAGCGTGAGTTTGAAAAGCCATTCGATTATTTTTCACCCTTATAACTGTAGCGTTGTTAGGCTAGTAATCGATTAGTCGAGAAGTGTGATTGTGGGTGGTATTTCCGCTCTCGAGTTTGATAAATAGTTTCCTGCAGATGTTCGGTCGCCGTAATTCTAGTTCGCGTGCAGCATGAATCTAGTATGAACATAAAAAATCAATTTGAAATGCTGTCTTTCTCTCAAGAAGCCGATCCTGTTGAAGAAAGCTAGAGTTGAGCGCTAAAAGACCGGGTTTTGGGCGAGATTTTAGATGCGTTGGCGCGGTTAATCATTGCTAAATTCTGACACATTTTGTAGGAAGATCACAGGTCATGTTTCATTTCATGCAGATGTTTTTAATTAGTGTCATGTCTAATTCCAAAGAAAAGCCTCTTTCGTTTTTCTCTCCCATACTATTCTTTGACCTTGCTTAAAATCTTGTGATAAACCCTAATTGAAGTCTTGTTAATGACTAGCATATTCCTTCAGCCTAGAAGGTCTCAAAATGTGCCCAATTTCTGGGGGCCACGTTTTCAAAAATCCAGGTATATTTATTTTTTTATTTATTGTGTACATGGCTTATATTGAGACTGATTCTTATCAAAATGGAAGAGCACTGAAAGCAGACTAGGTAGGTTTTGAAAATCCCATTCTGATCTTGTTTTCTCTTAAATCCAGACTGGTGAAAGCAGGACAGTGTCACACATAACCTTTACGACATGGCCAGATCACGGCGTCCCTAAGGTAGGTACATGTAACTGCATAACATTCAGGCTCTGGTTACTGCTCTTGTATGGCAAGAGACAATAATAATAGTTATTTACATGAGCCCAGTCTTCACCACATTGAATATTTAACAATAAATTATTCCACGAGTGCGCATTGGATGTGAGATGATAGATAGCCAATCCAACAAGCACAAGTGGAACAAACACTAGTGGAATAATAATTGTTTTATTAAAAACAATAAAGAAATATTGTTGTATCTTGCTGATTTTACTTTGCAAGAACAACCAGAAGACAATTCAACAGCAGCTATTTCTTGGGCTTCGTATAATGGCTCATATACCATGGCCGCTAAACCAATCAAATCCCTGGAATTGCATTATTTAATTATCCAGTTTTTAATGATAAACAATATTATTCCATGAGTGTGCATTGGATAAGAGCTGATAGATAGCCAACCAGGTTTATAGCGCTCAGTTGAATAGTTGTTTTATTAAAAACAATCAAGAAGAATTGCTAGATTTTGCTTATTTCACTTTGCAAGAATAACCAGAATACAATTTAATGGTTGCTATTTCTTGGGCATGGTATCATGACATAATGGCTCTTAATATACCATGGCCAATAATCCAATCATTCCCTGGAACTGCACTATACAATGATCCAGTTTTTAGTAAAAATGGTTAGACATGATTGTTGGGGATATTCCAGTGACCAGATGCTGACAGAAACCTTGGTTAGGACTAGCATCCTCCCTTGCTCCACAGAACATAATACATCCATTATCAAGGATTAGAACATCCATGTGTCTTTATTCCAAGGGTTACTTCAACTTGTCACAATGTAGCCATACACAGTGTTCTTTTACAAATTTCATTCAATTGATGACAGCTGCGTCATCAAGTGTTGGGCTATTGTTTACGCCCCTACCCCCCCCCCCCCCTCCCAAAAAACTCAAATAAATACCTGAACAGAAGAATCCTAGGTAGAATTTTATCTCAAACACAATTTAAATACTGCAGCTAAATACTGCATGTGTCGTTTGCTTGGTATTTTAATCCTTTGAAATGCTCTTTTCCAGTCTAGTGTGGAGTTAGTAGAATTTGTTCGATTCATGCGGCTTCTTGCTGAGGGTCCTGGTCCAATAGTAGTCCATTGCAGGTAATTTAGCATATACGAACACAGGCAGCCCAAGCCCTTTGGTGATGTGGCTTGGACCACCTGTGGTATGAAGCTTACTTTAGTATAAGAAATTTGTGTTTGTGATTTTTTTTTTTATGATTGTAACAGTTTTCACAGCTTAAACATGTTCAGTAATGAGATTGCTGTTTCTCTTCTCTCAGTGCTGGAATTGGTAGAACAGGCGCTCTTATCACCATAGATGTGGCTATGGGTCTCATGGAAAGAGATTTATCGGTATGATTGTACTATTAATGCCTTGTCTTTGACTTGATCTAGTTATAACACGACAAATACCCAACATAAATTACAAGGAGTGTTTGGGGTGGTTCAGTTTTTATATTTCTATATCTTTATACTCATTATCACACATTTCCATATACAAAAACAGAGGCAAATAAAAGCTGAATCAAGAATAAAATATTCCTTCATGACTTGTATTTGTAGTCTGGTTGGCCAAGTGAAAGCTATAATATTTCATTTTACATTGTACAGTTTGATGTGAACAAGATTATCAGGAATCTTCGCGAGCAACGACAAGGAATGATTCAGACAAAGGTGAGTGTGTATTGATCACCTCAGTGTCAGCTAGGAGATGCAATACACTGTATTCTTAATAACCCTCTCACCTTGCGGGGCTTTTCAGGGATAATGAGACAAACTCGTCAGAAACAAACATTTCAAATACAACATACAACATATTGGTTAAGAATCCCAGCTGGCAGGAGGCAGACTAGCTGGCTATCTACAAGCAAGGCCATGGAGTTGAACTCAAGGCTATCGAGAAACAACTCCAGCAAGCAGTCGGAGCGGGACTTGAACCCTGGACCTCTGGATTGCAAGTCGGGCACCCTAACCACTTTACGATTGTTGCTAATACATGATAAGGGATAACAATAGGTTGTATGCAACACCCTTGAAGGGTTTTTAGGTCGGTGGGGTGGGGTTAAGCTGTGTGTTTGTTGCCTTCAGGTAACCAAGGAGTCAAACTTCAATAAAACACACATCTTATTGATCAGTGAATGAACAGTTGAATCTCAATCACACCAAACAAATAATTATTATTAATGATTCTATAAATGGACAAAGAGTTTAACAAGTGAACAATAAATCAATTAGTCAGTCAATCGATTAATAATTATTAGTTATCACAGATGTTTAGTTCCTACAGATCAGATTTTAGTTCTTGGGCTGAACGAGATTTTGACCTCACATTTATTTATTTATTTATTTATTTTTTTTGGTGCAAGTTGTATAAATAGGCCACTTCCGAGTTGCTTTGAGCCTCATTATGAAAGGGAGGTTAAGTACATAATTTTTAAATTTTATTCATATGCAAACAAAATTAATATTCATATGAAAAGCTTTGCACATAGCCGCACTTTCATAATGAGGTTCACAGCAACTAAAGAGAAAGAAATAAAGAAAAAAAAATTTTGTAATGCAATTTGTATTCTAACACAATAGCAGTTTTAATTGTTTCTCTTTTGTCGTCTGCAGGACCAGTACATCTTCTGTTACAAGGCATGCCTGGAAGTTCTACGGTCACTGAATGCTAGTTAACAATTTTGTACTTTAAATGTTATTCAAATTATTGTTAATTGCACTCCCCAAATCTGTTTATATTCAAGCTTTCATACCCAAGCTCTGTACAAAGCAAGGATAAATTTGCGTATAGCATCTGTGAATTTACAGATACGGAATTATCCATGCCACTTCCCTGCAGAACTTGACTCAAAGTAGACACATTAAAAATTTCTTTAAAGCTATTTGGAGTGGTGTCCAAACCAAAATATCTTTCAAGGGAGAGGTATGGATATTTTCTGGCACAACACATCAGGACAGTGTAACTAGTGAAAATGTTTTGTTTTGTATTTACTGTTCTTTCGGCATGGTGTTGTGTTTTGAAGTTGCTTAGCAGCTGTTCCATAATAATTAATATTTAAATTAAGACTCCAAGTTTTTATACATCAGTCAGTAACATATGTACACAGTTTCAGAAAAGATCTTTGGAGTTTCTGAATAATGAATTGCTATTAGTGTATAGTTGTGTTAATGTAAATATTCTCTCAAATCGTGCTATCATAGTAGACAACAAATTTCAGACATGACTGAAGAAAAAGTGGGAATGGGATCTTATAGTTCGAGAAGAAGATAATTTTATCAATATCAGTGGCTGCTGTTAAAGTGGTATTGGTTTGTGTGTTTTAAGCATTTTGTGTTTTTTTAATCAATTATTTTTCAATTCCTGCAACACCAGATGTATTTGAAGAAAATACTAAGGTTTTATTTGTGGACTTTAATTTTGTTCTGTTATTTTTTAAGACTGATCTATTTAATCTTGATTATTATTTTATGTGAATGGTTTTGACAATTATTTTTTACTGATTTCATCTCCGGACGTTTTCACAACACCATGAATTACTAGCCAACATGTTTGTTGGGATTTGAGTCCGCATCCATTGAACTTGTCTGCTGCCTGTCTAACAAATATTTGAAGAAACCTGCTAGGCCACAAGCTGAGAAGTAAGGAGCCTAACCTGTGAGATGTTGTGGTCCAGTTGTTCAAAGCCCAATCAAGCTAATCCTTTGGTTAACTAGCTTCCTATTTTCAATTGATGTTCTCTAGTTCTTCTCATCTCACACACCTCCCTTTGTGGGAGGTGTGTGAGATCGAGGTGACGAGTCAAGGAAGGTCTGCATAGAAGGCTTGAGGTTAACATGAACTTTATCTTGCAAATATTTTTGTTCCTCAGCTTTGCTTTAGACTTTTCTTTACCATTAGCTTAAAATTAGCCTTTAAAGATATTTTTAATGAGCAAGATGAAAATCTTGGTTAACTTTTAATCGCAGATTAGCGTTAATTGGCTTTCGAACAACTGGGAAACTGCACCCAGTAAAGTGCAGCAACTGAGGAATTTCTCTGGGCTGCGTGCTGGTACACTGTAGGCACAGGTCTTGCAATGAGTCATACATTGTAAATTTTTTTGTTGTAATTACAGGAACAAATAGGAGCCATGACATCTGTGTGTAGGCTATATCAGAAAGTCATAAGCTATATAGATACATATACCAGACATTACTATAATGGCTCCTCTTGCACCAAGCTGTTCAGAACATGTACAAGAACATTACAAGAAATAATTATGTTTTAGCCATAAAGTTCATTAGACAGTGTATTTTGGTGAACTGATATTTATAAGTTATTTTTACCAGGTAAATGAGGGATAACAAACACGCTTGTGCAAAGTCATGTACAAGACAGGAATATTCATAATTAAATTTCCTTTTGGACAGCAAAGCATGTTGTGTTAATTTTTTTTGTGTTGTTTCATTCAACTCAAAATAATGTTTGAAAGTATGGACTTTAATAGCCTTCTGGAAAATGAAGTATAATTTACATGTGTAATATGTACCATCAAGCCTGTGCATTCAATTTAGTTGTTTATAAATGGCCTGGCTTATTTTTTTGGGCCTAATTTATGAATAAATTCTCTCCCTGTAGCTAGGCAAGTAGTTTGAACAGCTGGCCAATAAATTGTATTGAGGTGAGTATCTCCCTTCCAAATTGCCCTGTGCACTTCATCTGATGTAGGGGTAGAGAAATATGGTAAAATTCAAGACTTGTCAAGATGCCGAGACTGATTTAAAATCTGAGACCAAGACCAAGACAATGTGAATCAAAAATCCGAGCATGAAAAGCCGTGAAATCAGCCTTGCTCTTTTATAGACATAACATGGCAATTTACGAGCAGAATTTATCCAAGCCTACATGTTTCACAGCCTGCGTGATTGCAATGTTTAGCCATTTTTCACTGTTATTCTTTGTTTTGTTGTTGTTTCAGACTAAAAAACTTGGCTTGCAAGACTCGAAATTCAAAATCCAAAAATACGAGATTCTGAAACCCGCCTTATTTTTTACAAGCTTGAGATTCCAAGAGACCAAGACTCTAGTTTGGGATGTCAAGATTTCGAGACCCCCCGAAGAATTTGCCAAGACCCATCATTTTTCAAGGACCATTCCATACCCCTTAATGTGGTGCCACCCCTAGGGGCTGATCAGGAAGATTCACTTTTAGTGTGCGCATGGCTCCAAGCCTTCATATGAGATCACTTGAAGTGATAAGAACAAATGAGACTGGGTGTTACAGAGGGGCAATTGCAACAACCATTATTGTTGGTAAGGAAAGTTCCTAACCAACATGTCTTGGAAGACCTCACGTCTACAAATGATAAGAGAAGCAGAGACCGATACAACGTAGAATTACGTTTTAGAGTGTGCTATATTTCAACATCTACAGCCACACTGTTTGACCATGTTGGTTTCACTGAAAACATCTACAAGAATTTTCAAGTCAACCATATTTGGCAAGTCATGATCTAATCAGAGAAAAGCCTAAAACTCAAACAGCATACACTTCTGGATATTGAAAGCAGTACTGATAGTGAATGATTGCCAAAATGGAAAACATGGCATCAATATTTCTTGAAATTCAACATCACATCATGAACACACAAATATCTATTCCTTTAAATCTTAGTAGCATTTTTTCTCCAGTAACTGCTTGTGTTAGGTAATTTATAAACAAGGCCATATTACCACTAATCTGTAAAAAAAAAATCAGAACTCCACCCTTTTGTGCAATTTTTATAGATTTTTCTCTTCAGTGCATTGCACATTTGGGGACTGGACCCATCTATGCACATGCAAAGACAGATTTAAAATTTATGTTCACCCTCGCCAGTACCACAAAACGTTGAAAACAGCACCATCTGTAAAAAATTGCTAACAAAAACACTAGATCTGCTGTGAAGGTTGGCTCAGTTCTCGTGCTTGTAACAAACCATTCCATACTTTAACTTTTCATTCAAGCTGAACGACATAAATTACAGACATTACATACACGACCACAACAGCCATTTCTTCAGTACCCTCTGTTTTCCTCAGTACATTGCACAGTTGGGGACTGGCCCCATCTAAGCACATGCAAAGACAGTTTTAAAGTTTATGTTCACCCTTGCCGGTACCACAAAACGTTGAAAACAGCACCACCTGTAAAAATTGCTAACAAAAACTGTAGATCTGAAGTGAAGGTTGGCTCAGTTATCATGCTTGTAACAAACCATTCCATACTTTAACTTTCCATTCAAGCTAAAGGACAAAAATTACATAGACGACTACAACAGCCATTTCTTCAGTACCCTCTGTTTTCTTCAGTAAATTGCACATTTGGGGACTGGCCTCATCTATGCACATGTAAAGACAGTTTTAAATTTTATGTTCACCCTCGCCAGTACCACAAAACATTGTTGAAAACAGCCTACTACAAAACACCATCTGTAAACTCTAGATCTGTAGTGAAGGTTGGCTCAGTTATCACGCTTGTAACAAACCATTCCATACTTTTAAATTTTCATTCACGCTGAAGGACATAAATTACATACACGACCACAACAGCCATTTCTCCAGTAGCCTCTGTTTTCTCTGTTGTCTACGATTTGAAATGAAATTTTTATACAAAACACTGAAAGGTTTTGCAGTCAGTCAGCATTTCATGGCTATATATAGAAAATGGCTTAGATCACAGCTGACTTTGAAGAGAGCTGTTTAGTGTAGCAAAATATGTTTCGATATCGTGCAATGATGAACTAAGGCGTTCCTTTTTCTCAAAGCTCTTGGCCACCTTCTCGTTCTGCAATAACTCCAAATCGAAGTGTGTCTACTGCTCGTAAATAATCCCTGGCTACGTACACAAGACCAGCGCTTGAAGAAAGGGCTAACACAGCGCGTAAAATGCTGTTCTTCGGGCAGATCTCTTTACAAATCGCCCAGAATAATAGTGAGCCAAAGTTGAACATCGCAGAACCAAACACGCTCCATAAAACACGTTTAGACTTGGGTGGTTTCATGACATCAAAAACAGGCCTCGTGTAAAGATACGTACTCATTCCAATCCCAGACAAAACCAACGCTCCATGAAAAATGACTGCCCTCGAGTCCCTGCCGATTATTAGCTCCTCTGGATGCACCTTGACTGAATGAAGTGCTAGCAACGAGTAACCAGCTATGCCGCCATAAGGAAGGTATTTCATGAAAGCTTTCTTCGCATCTCTCAAACTGATACTGGCCGCCATGTTGAAGTTTGCTTTCTCAGTGTTTCCAGTCTCTCTCTGTCAATAGAGGGTCATGGGAAATAGGTCCGTTTTGCATACATACATCTTTAGCTAACTTTCTCTAGCTCAAGCCAAACAAATAAGTAGATATTAAAAGCTGCCCCATAGCACTACACCACTAAGACTACTAAACCCTAAACTATTTCCCATAAAGTTGGTGTAAGGCAATGCCAGCAAGTTTGTTCATGGTGTCTCTCAGAGATATAATTGGGTCATAACGCGCCCGATTGACAAATTTAGAGCTAAGATACTAGGGTGCTTATATATGAGCACGTTCGTGCAAACCTTTCCGAAACTCTTAGCAAATTTGAACAAGTTCAAACATATGAAGTTTGATCAGGTTTGATTCGTTCTGACGAAGGGCTAAAGCTCGCAACGTCAGCACTCGAATCTCTTTAAATACTGTGGTCAATTTACCTTTAGTTATCAACTCTGTTGATAAACCAAACATTTGTTTTGTTATGGTACTAGCTGTCTCACTTGGCTGGCACACCGTTGAACAGAGACGGCTGCTATCCATATTCTAATTCAGATGCCGCGGGAGTTTGTTCGTTCAACAAGGATTATTTGATCTCACTACAGTTGTACCTGTCGACCAATTCAGTCCAGAGAAGGGAGGAAGCTTGCACAAATTTTATCAAGTGTGATTGCCTGTCGTCTTCTGGCGAACGTGTTCCCGTGCGCTTTGTCCCCAAGACAAAGCGGTTCGCAGATTTCTGCACCATTAAGTATTAAGACCAGTTGTAATCCTTTTCTCTGTTATGTGTTCTCTGTTATTTAGTGCTTCTAGTCATATTTATATAATTATTTATTTGATTGTCTTTATATACCGTAGTGTCTTGTACTATTGTCACTGACCATCCTTGCAATTCAGCCTTTTAGGCTGCGAGAGGGATATCAATAAACTATTATTATTATTATTATTATTATTATTATTATTATTATTATTATCATTATCATTATCATTATCATTATCATTATCATTATCATTATCATTATCATTATCATTATCATTATCATTATCATTATCATTATCATTATCATTATTATTATTATTATTATTATTATTATTATTAATATTATTATTATTATTATTATTATTATTATTATTATTATTATTATTATTATTATTATTATTATTATTATTATTATTATTATTAGCGAAAAAACGGAACGACGTTTCGTTTCGGTGTCATTTCTATTTCACATGATAAAAGAAGCAGAGACCGATACAACGTAGAATTACGGTTTAAAGGTTACTATATTTCGGCTGGCCAAACCAGCCTTCTTCATTATACCTGAAGAAGGCTGGTTTGGCCAGCCGAAATATAGTAACCTTTAAACCGTAATTCTACGTTGTATCGGTCTCTGCTTCTTTTATCATTTGTATTTTTTAAAGCCGATCAGATCTACAATTGATCCAGCGTATACCAGCAGGATTATCGTCCACGGTTGTTGCTTGGACTTGACTCTATTTCACACCTTTACTTTATGTATAAATTATCTTTTCTGTTGCATTCTTTACTTGATAATGGTGCCAGGATGACACCGAAACGTCGTTCCGTTTTCTCGCTAATTTTTATAGTTAAACTGTATTTCTAAATTTAATTTTAATTTAATTTATTTTTATTATTATTATTATTATTATTATTATTATTATTATTATTATTATTATTATTATTATTAAATATCGAAATGAAATGTGAATAGGTTTTTAATAGCTCTTTTTTATATACTTTTAACTTGTAAATAGCAATTTGTGTGGAATATTTTAATAAAGAATTTTCATTATTATTATTATTATTATTATTATTATTATTATTATTATTATTATTATTATGGGCGATGTCTATTCCTTTATTCCTAGACACAGTCGTGTTTGGAATTCTGTATTTTGCCCATGAGGCTGTGCTTGCAACTTCAGAACCTATTTTTAAATTTGCTGCCTAATTAAATCCGTGTCTAATAATTCTAGTTCATCTTAAGCCGGCGACACACCTGGCGATTTTATACGCCAATCGCCGCGATCGGCGAAAATCGCCAGGTGTACCCGGTGCAGCGATTGCGATTTTCGCCGATCGCCGCGATCGGCGTATGAAGCCGCCAATATCTGGTATGTCAGATATCGGCGATTAATTTCGCCGGCATTCACAAAGTGTGCCCGTTCCCGCGATTTTCTACAGTAAAGTCAACCAATCAGGCTGGGTGATTTTATAACATGACTTTTCAAAACGCCCCTCGATGGAGCCGGGGATGCCACATCGCCGCGATCGGCGAAACAAATCGCCAGGGGGAATGTGCCGATTTTCGCTGGCGATCAAATTCGTCGCGATCGGCGTATAAAATCACCAGGTGTGTCGCCAGCTTTAAGCGCCTGTCATGATTATCTTGACTCGTGCAATTATATGATTTATATATTTGTCTTTTTTTTTTTTCCACTTTTTATCTATAACCAGGGAAAATTATATTTACATTGCGATATAACTTGTTTTTATTGCACAACGGCAGAGATAAAAAAAAATATTGCGAATTACCATAAATAAAATTATGATGATACAATTGTTGAAATGGCTAACGACTCGCGTAGATTGTTCTTTACTTCCAGATTTTGTAAATTAATATTTCTGATTCATTCGTTCATTTAATGTTTTTTGGTCACGCCAAATAGTTTGATATGGCTACTTGCGATTTTCCGCCACGAATATTTTCTTCTTTTATTCCTTCTGGTTAAAGGTAAAAACTTCACTCTCGTTAGGGGATTTAAATTTCAATTATAAAAAACTATTTATATGATTCCAAATTAATCCAATTTCTCGTTCTAACGAGAACAGAAAGCGCGAAACAATCGAACAATAATTTGACCTTGGCTACGAGGCTTCGTGAAAAAAAGCAAAAGAAACTAATTTTTCTTCTCTGAGCCTCAATGTAATTTCCGTTATTTTACTTCCACTACGTAGCCTCGTAACCAAATACAAGTTTTATTATATCGATATTGGTTTTGTTGAGAGTTGGCCAATAAGCGTCAAGAAACTACTGACAGCTTTTGCCATACCGACTGATGTTTCATTGTTTTACTTTCAGGATCAACAGGTGGATGATATGCAGATTTATTTTAACAAAGCGTTCCACTCAATTGCTTCCTCTCACAAAACTGATTTGAAACGCTTGTAAAATAGTGAAGTTCTTGTCAGCTGCCCAACTGAGAACCCAACATCTTTGAATTAGCAGCCGCAGAGGGCAGTGGCAGATAGCGGAAAGTAGCTGCTCGACAAGACGCTTCAATTTCTTATTTCCTTGAGGAAATACCATTACATTTTCGTTTCGCGTGGCAGCTAGACGATCTATAAAGATGGCTTCTAGTGAAAAGACGACTTCCTCGCAAGAAAGTGATGCTCCATACGCTAAACAACCATCCAGAATAATTAAAGAAAATCTTTACATGGTTATCGCCCTTTGGATGGAAAAGTTTCCAGTCGAACGCGTGGAAGCCGATCCTTTCAAGAGAGTAGGAGCCGTACTTGTTTTGCCCAACGACATGATTTATGCAGTCGACTGCACTCGCAATGGCGTCCACGGAGTTGCTCGCTTGTTGATGGCACACCAAGATAACCTACAAGACTGTCAAGTCTTCGTGTCAAGGAAACCGTGCTCCTTGTGCACGAAGCTTCTTATACAGTCAAAAGTCAAAAGGATATTTTACTTACCGATCGAGCCAGAGTACAAAAGGCAAAAACAGGATAACGAGACGGAAGACGATGTGTTAAAGAAATTTGAAAATGAAACATCGTGTGTCGATAACCTATTTAAAGTAAGCGCCATTGCCCAAACCGTGTTTGTCCCAAAAGTGGAGCAGGAGGTTCTTGCTAATTTAGAAAACAAAAATCAGACAGCAGAAAACAAAACTCAGACATCTGCCAAGATGGAGAAAACAAAGGCAAAATACTTGAAAACCTATTGGAATAAAGAGTGGATGAAAGACGCTCGAGTGAAGCTTCCATGGCCCGCGTTCGATAAGAAAATGAAGAAACAGATCAAAGCCAACTTCAAAGACATCTTTGAATGGATGGCTGGAACTCTAATCGAATCGAAGAAAGGGAGTTCTTTTGAAGCCGTTTTCAGGCGCGAGAGCATGGAAATGCCATTTGACCCAGAAGGAAGCAAATTTGATCGCAAGCAAGCTAATCACTTGCTTACTCTTGCAAATTTTCTAGCCAAGCGGACAGATGATCCGAGAAAAGGAGTGGGGGCAGTCGTCATCAACAAGGAGAAGGAAATTGTTGCTCTTGGTTGGAATGGATTTCCTACAAAGGCACTTTTTGGTGAGTTTCCAAGAGCCTCAGAAAGAGATAAAACAGTCGATGAAAAAAAATATCCATACATCATCCACGCTGAGCAGAACGCATTACTGCTGCGCAACACCAAGAACATCGCAGGTGGAACCTTGTTAGTGACGAAGACGCCGTGCCATGACTGTACCCCACTGCTTGAGATGCAGAGAATCAAAACAGTCGTTGTAGGTGAAAATCTGGAAAAGGGATCCAGGCAAAGCTTGGATTATTCTAAGTTCTGCGTCAAAGTTGAAAGAGGCGTTTTCATTTGCTTTGAAAGGAAGAATGCTCGTATTTCCGGTGGTGACGAGGAGAAAGCTGGCGATGAAATCAGTGGTGAACCAGGCCCTGAAATGGAAGGTGCTGGCAATTCCAGTGTTGAGCTAGGTGAGCCATCTGCCAAGAAAAGAAAACGCGACGAACCCCATGTTCGTCGTCAGCTGAGTCTGCCGCGCGAGGGATCCGAAGACAGTGAAGACAACGTGTCACGGCCTGGTGAAGAACAAGAATCGTTGTTATCAACCGAGCACCATGAACCTCCTCACCCAAAGTGACTGAAAACTTCCTTCTTTCCTTCTTTGGCCACCTTCCAATTATTCATTATTTGTCGAGCACAAAATAGAATTTTTGTTTTGAGACAGTTTAGAAGTAAAACAGTGTAAAAGGAAGCGGTCAGTTTACTTAACCTTGTATCAGTTGACACGCTGGGAGGCAGGATGCGGCTTAACCCCCTTGCCAGTGAGATTATTTTCTGTTAGATATACATAAGATCTTTAGCCTTATTTTATCTAGTTTTATTTTTTAAATCGATCCGGACTCACTAGTACCTTGGCTTGCCGAGGATAAACGTACTACAATGTCTTTACCAGTTGAATGTAGATAGATATTTTCACTGATAGACGGCTATGGCCGAGACTTTTGTAGCTTTTCCCAGTTTAATCGATGATTTTCGTTTTATTAAAACACCCGGCGTTCGACTAACAAGTTTGTTCTGGGTTCATTTCTATACGGAGGCTCAGTTCAATTTAGTTTATGATACGGGAGTCCTTTAGATTCGAGGGTAAATAAACCAGGAGATTCAATGTGAAAGTTTAAAGTGCTGGCATGGAGCTGGAACAAATACTGACACTGAATACAATATGAAATGAGATAATGTAGAGTAAAGGCCCACGAGAAATGTGTCCTTAAAATCTCTGCCCTTTGTGTCATACTGTTCTTCGTCTGTCGAGGCAAAAGAAAAGCTTGCAATCCGGCATAGATTCAAAATGCAGATCACTCTTTGAAGCCGCTTACCATTCAACTGTTAAGTCAAATGACTGTCTGCCCTTTGAGGCCGCAAATGAGTCGTTCTCGACTCGTTGAGAACATCCATTCGACCATCGATCGAGTATAATATTAATGTTCGCTTGTTGACGCTGAACATTCTTCAAAATGCGTTTGTTGCTGGACGGCGGCTAGCGATTTGTGAAGGACATAGGCTTAGTTGTTGTGACGTCTACATCGTGAGTTAAATATGGAAAACGCTAAGAATACGGATGACAACTGGAAGCTTTCAAAGACGCTTTCATCTCAGTTACATCTCAGTTACACGAGCGTGATGGCTGCTCCGCCGAACGTTCCTACTTCTCCTTAACCCTTGCACTGACACTTAGGCATTAAAGAATAAGTAAATTGATGAGAATCTGTACACGGTTTTTGCTCTTTAGATGGAACGTTTACCGGCAGATAAATATGACGACGATTCTCACAACAAAGTTGGAGGCCGTGCTTGTTTTACTAAATGATATATTTATGCAGTCGACTGCTCTCGCAATGACGCCGAGCCGGCTTCATATGCATCTGCATAAGAAACTGCAGTTTCTAACTGTGGACACAGTATCAGGCCGCGTTGTCGTTATTATCAGCCAAGCAGTACTGATGAATCGCCTTTATCCGGGTTATCCCCAAAGCGACTGAAAACATAACATGTCGTACTTTCATTCATTCTTTGACATCCCTCATTGTTCCTGTTATTTACTGAACACAGAAGTAGAAGTGAGGAAATAGAGTATATAGATTATTTGAACTTATACAGTTTAAAGGCAAGCGAATTATTAAACGTAGTACCAATTATCTGAAAGGCAGACTGGCCCGGCGATCAGTTGACCTAACCCTCAAGTCACGCTGTAAGTACAGTAGCCTGCGAACAGCAGACGTATTTCCGGTCGTCTCTTCTGAAAATAACTAATTATTTTTCGGCGGGAGAGAAGCGACGACCGGACATACGACTGCTGTTCGCAGGCTACGCTGTAAGGCAATGAGATTATTTTCTGTTTAAACCATGCCCGAGTAATGTCCGCCTGTCAGATGTATCGGATAGATCTTTAGCCTTATATATGTTCAACTTTAGTATTAGTTTTCATTATTTTTTTTAAATGTTTGGATTCACTAACATCTCACCCTGCTCGCTCTTTCGTTCTTGTAAACTTAGCCGCTTTGACTTCCTTTTGACCAACTAACTGCCCCTGGGTCTCCGAGGATGCTAACATCTTGGCTTGTCGAGGGTAAACAAACTATAATAACTTAAGCAGTTGAATTACTATAGTTGATGTATGAACACGGATGGGCCATACAATCCATACCCAGCCTTCCACAATGATACTGTGAGAACGAAAAAATAAAGGATAAAAACTAAGCGTCTCAAATCTTTTACTTAGATTATCACGTTGGTTCCGCCGGTAACAAGACGTGTCGAAGTGGATTATCTTATTGTTTGCGTTTATGATCCAATATCGTGATGTTTTCATGACGAGCGTTGCAACTTATTTTCATTTGTACTTTTAGCTAATATACATTATTATTAAACATAAGAAAGATCCTCGCAGTTAGTACGCAACTTAACCAGTTGCGAAAAGAAAGCCTGAAAAAAATTCAGGCTTGAAAGGGATTGGAACCCACGACCTCTGCCATGCCGGTGCAGTGCTCTAGAGCACCCAGAGGTCATGGTTCGAATCCCGTTCAAGCCTGAATTTTTTCAGGCATTCTTTTCGCAACTGCTTAAGTTGCATAGTATCTGCGAGGATCTTTCTTCTATTTGATCTTTCATCTGCAGTTAAAAATACATGTTTCATATATTTACATTTATTTATACATATAACAGCAATTGTCTTCCGGTGTTTTAGACAAAACTTTGAACAGACCTCTCAGTTTGGGCATGATGACCTTGCCAGACAGAGTACAGATGCTCTAGAGAGCGTATTTTGGTTAATTTACATTTGTTACCTTGAATTTATATACAGGTTAGCAAAATGAAAAAGCCTGAGGAATGTTCTTGATGCGTTCTTAAAAGGTTTTTACAAAAAAAAAAAAAAGAGTGCAGTCATTTAAAGGCCATTGTTTTAAGTTGTCCACACGTGACTCTCGATGTCATCGCGTGCCGCCATGGCCAATATAAAGAGACGCCCCAGAAATTGACGCTCGGCAGCCAGACATGCAAGATGGCTTCAACTTCCACGCAAGATTACGCTAAACAACCCTCCAGGATTACTAAGGAGAATCTGTACATGGTTCTCGCACTTTGGATGGAACGCTTTCCAGTCGAGCCAGACGAAGCTGATCATTATAGGAGAGTAGGCGCTGTGCTTGTACTGCCCAACAACACCATCTTTGCCGTCGAATGCACTCGCAATGGTGTTCACGGAGTGGCTCGTTTGTTGATGGCCCATCAGGATGTCCTACAAGATTGTAAAGTCTTCGTTTCAAGAAAACCATGCTCTTTCTGCACGAAGCTTCTGGTGCAGTCTAAGGTTAAGAGAGTCTTCTACTTGCCAATTGAGCCCGAGTATAATGACATTAAAGATAAAGATGTGGAATCGTCACGCGTCGATAACCTGTTCAAAGTAAGTGAAATTGGCCAATCTGTGTTTGTCCCAAAGGCAGGACTAGACGTCTTTAATGATGCAAACGAAAAACACCAGACACCGGATGGGGTACGGGAAAAGATAAAGAAGGACCTTATGGAAACATACTGGAATGAAAAATGGATGGCAGGGGTCAGAGAGAGTCTTCCATGGCCCGCCTTCGATAACAACATGAAAACACAGGTCCGAAACGATTTTGATGGCATTATGAACTGGATGGCTATAATTTTAGTCGGATCAGAGAAAGGATACAAATTTAAAGCCCACTCAGACCGGAATAAATTAGCTATGTCATTTGATCCAGAATCCAATGAGCTTGAACGCCAACAAGCCTTGCATTTAATTACCTTGGCAAAGTTCCTAGCCGAGCGGACGGATGACCCAAAAACCGGAGTGGGGGCAGTCATCATGAACAAGCAGAAGGACATTGTCGGTCTTGCATGGAACGGATTTCCGACAAACGCGCTTTATGGAGAGTTCCCTAGAGCCTCTGACAAAGATGAAGCTGTCCAGATTGATAAGAAGTATCCGTACATCATCCACGCTGAGCAGAACGCACTCCTAAAGAGGAACACCAAACACGTCACAGGCGGAACCTTGTTTGTGACGAAGACGCCGTGCGATGAATGCACTCCGCTGCTAACGATGCAGGGCATCGAAACGGTCGTTTTGGGGGTTAAGTTGCAAATTGAAAAAAAGGAAGGAATAAATTATACAAAGTTCGCTGACAAGGTCGCAGATGGAGGCTTCATTTGCTTTCATATGGAGAGTGGTCGTGCCGATTCCTCGCGTGAACCAGCTAAAAAGAAACAGAAACTTATTTTTCAGTAATTGACTCAAGTCTGTGCCACTACTGCAGTTGGTTGAAAAAAAAAAAAAGGAAAGAATATTAGAGATCGCCATGCTGTTTATAACCGCAGTGACAATGACTACGTCCATTTATAGGAAGCCTAATCAGTAGGTAACAATAACTAAGCCCCCTTTTGAAAAGGCTATTCTTATGCCAATGATTTTAATTGTCCGAAGTTTCCTGAATAAGCAAAGTTCTATTTCGTCGGTGTGAATAGCCTGTAAGTTTCAGCACGTCGAGATCTTTTGAATTTCCGTTCAGAGCTACAATTAGGCAGGCCAAAGCGCCGGCAGCCATACAGCTGATGAAAAAAGTCAAGCAGTATGCCATCGTGAAAATGTTTTTTCTTATAAACATGTCTTCAAGTTCTGAGTCTAGTTGAAATCCCAAAGTGTTAACCACTGAACTGAAGGTAATTGAGCAATTCTTCCTTGTAGCACTGTTGGCTGCGCTATTTAAGATAGTTTTACGTTTTGACTTTGTGGATGAAATAATAGAGGGACAGTGTGACCATTTCAATAAAAAGCTAGAACACTTCTTCAACTTGTGATACTCCTCTGTTTATTTAGAAATAGAATGTGATGTGTTTAGGTTGTTCTTCGTAACGCAAGGGTCGTTGTAAGCTTTACAGATTAAAGTGATAAGAAAAGGGCGCACATTAACTCTTCAAGTATGCACTGCACAATCATACTGTTACATAAAAACAACCACAAAGGTTCATCCTTTTGAATCAAGGAAAATAAATTCACTGCAAACGATGCTTGATGTCCAAGGCAGTCTTGCACGAATAAATTAGTTTAAAACGCGCACTACAGTAGTGCACTAGTTAAAAGACATTTCAATCTTAAAATAGAGGGAAGGTAGGAAGGTAGAAACTGAAAGTTTTCACGTTAGCTGAGCTCACTGCGTAAAAACTGCTGGTGCATCATTAACAGTTGAAACAACGTTTGCATGAGAAACAACTGGCGATTCCTCGCCAGCTAGCTGCTGTCCATTTTCAAACATAAGCGACACATTTATTTGTTCGTTATCTGCGGTTTCTCCGCATGGCGCCTCCGCTGTATAATCCTGAATGCTGTGTTCCCCTTCTAACGCTTTTAAACTGTTCTCTGGCACGGGCGTATGCTCTTTAGTATCTCCTGAAGCTGCTACCATGGAGACGGATAAGCCTTCCGATGTTTCCATGGAAACAGTAACAACTTCAGGTGCTTCCATAGTGCCGGAGATTTCGGGCGAGGGAGTCTTGGTTGTGTACTGTTCAGAATGTTGAAGTTCTGTTACCGTTTGCTGGGAGCCTGAGTTATGTTGGTGAACCTGTGCAGTTAGTTGGTTACTCTGGTGATGTGTTGTAATACCTTGTTCACCGTCCTGCATTGAGTGCAGAACCGATTCAGTTACCATGACGACTGGCTGTGTTGTATCCATGGAGATGAAATTTGCACTATCGTTCGTTTGTGATAGGCCGGTAAGTTGAGTGCTGTCTGTGCCCTGTTCACATGTGGATGAAGGAATTTCCATCTGTTCGTTTGCTGTTGCCCTTTTTTCTTGTCCTTCACTGTCTTCTAATTTGATCTGCAAAATTAAGAAAGAACAATTTCAATTCAAGAATAAGAGTTAACCCAGGTTTCATTCTTGTATGATAACAGTTTAAAAGGAGTCAAGGTTTAACTCTACAATGAAAAGGATTTGTAAGCCATTGACTAACTAACAAAAAAAAAAAATTAATAAATAAAAAAAAAAAAAAAGCTTAAACCCACTTTAAAAAAGTTTAAGAAAAACGACAACAGTTTTGATTTTAGCTTTTCGCAGTTTTTTAAATTTTAGCTGTTTAGTTGTTTCTTGTTCTGATTTGTTTGTTTCTTCTTTGACCGTGATGTTTTAAAATTAATGTAACCGGAGTTAACTCTCTCGATGAACACTTTTTGCTTTTAGAGCAAATGTCGAAAAAAATAAATCTTAAGTACAAAAGTTGAATTTATAACAAGTACATACAAATGCTAATGAGAAAAGAAAAGAACTGTAACAATAAATTAAAGAATGCGTGACAATGTGTTACTAAAAAGAGTTTTAATTTTTCATAGTGCAATTGTTGGTTTGAAGTAGGCTGTTCCATTGGATATGCAATAGAAGAAGAAGAAGAAGAAGAAGAAGAAGAAGAAGAAGAAGAAGAAGAAGAAGAAGAAGAAGAAGAAGAAGAAGAAGAAGAAGAAGAAGAAGAAGAAGAATATTTATTTGTTTTATCACACATTAAAGCATATTACACACAGTGATAAATGTAAAGTCAGTTTTTAACAAATGAATATTTTGTTGTTGAAGCCAAAAGGTCACTCAAAATAGGATGTTTTTGGCCAGAAACATTTCATTGGTATTTCAAGCTCAGAGGTAACACTGTTAGAAACAAGGACAATACACTGCACCTGAGGATCGTCATACACCGCTTCCTTGACCAGTGAAGTGAAGTCTATTCCAAGTGCCTGCCGTTTGTGTGGAGGTTCAACCTCCATGCTCTCTTCCTCTGGTTTTGTTTCCTTTGTCTCGTCTCTCGGTGTTGCAGCACTGAGAACTGCTTCCACAGCTGCCTGTGTTGCTATCATTTGCCCAGGAACTGAAATTTAAGTGAAAAATAATACTCTTAAATCCTCCCTTTGGATTTCGCCCATAATAGTGGTGGATCAAAGGCAGGGGAGGCTGCCCACCCCTTACTTTTTAGACCAAAACAGAGGTCCATCTAGCCTCCCACGCAGTCGTTTTTAGGGGACTCGTATGTGGCGCTTGGGTAAGCAGGCGTTTGTGGGGAGGAGGTAATACGATTCCCCTAAAAACGACTGCGAGGGAGGCTAAGGTCCATCGGGTCGAGGCATCCATTAGAGAAATTAAGCAACGACAATGGCGACGGCAACGAGAACAATAGGTTTATTTAGCAAAAACAATCGCTTTGCACGTCCAACTCAGACAAGCATATTTAGTTGTTTCGAAGCAAGAAGAACAAGCCATTCCTCTTTTCTCACCATCTTGCTCACAATGAAGTCCTTTGCGCATACCAATTCGATGGAACGCACAGACCTCTGGGATAGATATAATTTATATAATTTATACGTAACGTATGCATTTGGTTCGGCACATGTAAAAGTTCGACGTCTGAATCGAAGTCGAGCTTTTGCCGTTCTATTAGACTGGCGCAGTCGGGTCGGCCCAAATACAAATCTGTCGATTCATGCGTCGATCTTTACATGCGCCGAACCAAATGATTAGGTTCGGCTCATGTAAAGTTCGACGTATGAACCGGGCCTAATAGGGAACTTAAACAAGGACGACGGCAACGACAACGCCACAAAACAATGGGTTTTATGAGCAAAAACAATCGCTCTGCACGTGCGTTTTAAATTTTGGTACATTTCTTTGCTGTCCTCTGCCAAACAACAACGTGGACACACGACGGTGAATTTTCATTCTCTTTATTACCTTGAACGCCACTCCTACCAATTTGGTTCCTGGGTAGTTCGCCGTTTCTGTAGAAGTTGAACGAGTTGAAATAATCGCGAAGTAGCACGAACAAAATAAAGTTATATTTTCAAGTGACATTTCCGTTGGCGTTGCCGTCGCCGCTGCTTAAGTTCAACTTTGCTAATAAAACCTGACACGAAAACCAATATATCAGCAAAACTTTTATCAGGCAGTTGCACATTTCATTTCAAATTTATTTACCAATCACCTCCTCACCTGCGTCAGATGATTGGTTGCCATCAGCAATCTGAACAGCTCCTAGATTTGTTCCAACCCGGACCACAGGAGAAGGACTTCCTGAGGAAGCCTGCAGTGCAGAATCCAACATGCTCAAGATGTTACTTGGCTGTCCATGTGCACTGAGGTAAGCTGCTGAGACAGGTACTTGACTAGGGCTTTCTGTTTGCTGTGATGTTAAGAAAGCCACAGCACTGCGACTGTTGTCCAGGGTCTGAGGAATGAACGCAACAGTCTGTGGAGTAGTTGTGGATACTGATGTCTGAGGTGCTGTGTCTGTTTGCTGTGGGATGAAGGTGACTGCTTGTGAACCGGCCCCAGCGTGTAGAGAGGCGTGGCTCAGGCTGGCCACCTGTGACGCTGGTATGGTTAAAGAGAGCGTTGTTGGTGTCTCGGAATCTGACTGACCAGAGAAGAAACTGCTTGCATTTACAACGATGACCACCTGACCTGAATAAAATAAACAAAAGAAATATTACTAGAGATAAATTGCTGTAACTCTGAGTAGATCCTACATGAACACAATAGGACTGAGGTACAGAGAAAATTACCATAAACATCTTGTACATATAAAAACAGAACGTATATTTTCATCGCAATAAAGCCTGTATCCTCTCTGATTTCTCCGTATACAATATTACTACAGATACGTATAGCTGTGAGGGACAAGGGTGGGATAAAAATGATGATGAAAGGGTTCTTTTAAGATGGTGGGAAGCTGACATCTACAAACAGGCTTTGTATGCATTGGGGCCTTCAATAAAAAAAATGTGCTAATACATAAACATCCGCATAAAATAACAAGTGGATTAAGAACCCCCAGGCTGAAATTCGTCATTTTAGACACCTGCTGTATAAGAACCTTACAATAATAAAAAATACATATATTAATATATGAAGACTTATTTAGGCTGACCTTGAAAAAAATAGGTTCTTAAATGTGGGTGTTTACTGTACCTTCATCTCGCCCGGAACCAGAGCCCTGTGTGATGAGTATCTGTGGTTGGTTAGAGATATCTACTTCAGTAGCTTGTCCTTCAGAGCCTTGGATGATCTCAAGCTGATGTGCCTCACTTCCTTGGTAATTCTCTCTGCTTGTCTGATGATAAAGAGACAGTCTATTGTTTTATCAACAGCATACATTCAAACAAGTCGGTTGGTAAGAGACTGCAGAGTGTGAAGACAAACGTTTGAATTCTGGCTGGATCACCACACCAGCCACAGCTGAGTAGTTCAAAGCAAAGTTAGGCTAACCTAGGATTATCATCAGCCTTAAATTCTTCTTGTCCTGTATTTTGACAGTTGGCTGCATTTGAACTGTAACTTAATCACTCTAATCCCATGTTTGTGTGAGCCAGCTTTCCAACAACTCTGCCTATGGGGCTGTTATTAAGAGTTGTAACTCATTAGACCACATGTTACCACTGAATAATTATGCTTGACCTTTTCAATGTTACAGGTGACCTTTACTGACCAGTCAGTCAGTCAGTCAGTCAGTCAGTCAGTCAGTCAGTCAGTCAGTCATTCAGTCTATCAGCCAGCAGCCAGCAGCCAGCCAGTCAGTCAACCGTTCAGTCAGTCAGCCAGCCAACCAGTCAGTAAGTCAGTCAGTCCGTCAATCAGTCAGCCAGTCAGTCAGTCAGTCAGTCAGTCTATCAGCCAGCAGCCAGCCAGGCAGTTTTTTAGTCAGTCAGTCAGCCAGCCAGTCAGTCAACCATTCAGTCAGTCAGCCAGCCAACCAGTCATTCAGTCAGCCAGTCCGTCAATCAGTCAGCCAGCCAGTCACAAACATTTGGTTTTATCAACTGAGTTGATAAGTTTATTTGACAACAGTTAAGAGACTTGAATGCTGACTTTACCAGCGTTAGCACTTGTGTGAATCTGTTTACAGCAGTCAAATTCAAACCAAATTCAGTTCAAAACCAAATATTTGTTACCACTCCTCCACCAACACTGCACCACAGTTTCATTAGATGCTAACCCCAGTTTTAAAGTAGATTCAAATGGTACATTCCTGGTTGCAAATGGTGCTTTCCTATCCATTTTGTTTGATTTTTTTCTCAGTTTCAAAATTTGTTGTTGTTGTTTTTTTTTTTTTGGATTTCGAACATCAGAGGTTGTACACTACTGAAAGGCAGAGAAAGGATGACTCTAGTACCTGTTGGATTAACTGCTCTTGATCCTGAGTAGTAAGCCGTGCTGACTGATAATGCTGCTGAATGCTTGCAATAGCTTCAGCTGTTGTTTGTGATGACTGAGAGAGTTTTTCTGGTGCATGCTTCCTCTTACGAGTCTTCTCCTTAAGTTGCGGAGGGGTTTGTGGGAGTTTCGTAAGCTGGCAGAAACAAAATTTGAAAATATTGCACATTTCCTGTTAGTGATGATAATAATATTAATAAGCAAGCAAATACAGCTGTATTAAACAGTTCTTTTCAATGGTTTGTAGAGACAATGGTAGTACCCCTTTTCTTGTACATTTTAAGGCTTCCACTATAATTTGGGTTCAGCTTCTGACATATCTTATCATCAACGATTTTCTTGACTTTAAGAAGCCTCCTAAAGCAGCTCAAGAGTAAGTGCTGTTAGTGTACATATTATAGAGTATCTGTGTTTTAAAATATTTGTCAATTTGTGAACATTCTTTTTTGGCACATGGAACAAAAAAGTATGGTGTACATGTATTTTCGGAGACTTAAGTGTTGTATTCGTTCATGTCACCATTTATGAAGCTATTTTCTATGGAATTGCAACTGCAGGGCCATATGGGTCATAAAATAAATAGGGGTATTTTAGGGAAAGATGCACTTATCCTTAAATGAGTTGCAGGTGTGGTTTATATGCGATTATACAATGTAACAACACAAGCATAAGTACAAACACAAGAGATATGGAAAGATTGCCTTCTTTGTTCTCATATACATGTTAAGATAGCACTTATGCTATGGTTCAGTTTTCATTTCCCTTTGTCATAGATTAACACACATAAAACCAAGGAAAATATTTGCCAATGAATTAATCCAAAGGGTCAAATAAACCACAACACTTATATTATTGTGTTGGACTGATTTTAACACTGTAGATTTATACACCGCAAGTTTCTTGTGCTTGTGATGTATAAGCCTTAAAAGACAATAAAACGTTCAGCACTTACTGGAGGAAGAGGTACAAGAGTTCCAGTCGCTAATGCCATCTGTGCTTGGTGAATATGATTCTGGATATCAATAATGGTAGGGAAATATGACTTGTTATGACGTGGCGGTGGCTCAACATTTGCAAACAATTCCTTCTCCACATACTCTTTCAAGCAGTGTTTGACAACGTAGATTCCACTTACTCCCCTTGCAACCAGTTCACGGATCTTATGCATAACGTTAGGATTGAGGCGTTGTCCTTGAGAGTCACCCTCATCAGGATCCATAGGAATATCGTCCATATCATGGTATTCATGAGCTATGGGTAGTGGAAGCTGAACGTAGTACCTGCAATATCACTTCAGTATCAGATAACTGAAGAAACTTTTCTTCACACATTTGATTTGAACAATCACTGCATACATGTAAAAAGTTTTAGTAACGTTAATAAATTATTGAAAACACAGTCATGAACTCGTAAACTCAAAGATTTGACCTTCTAAACTTTGGGTGCAGCTTATCTGTGAGTGTGGCTTATCTTCCAGTGTTTACAGTACGTTTGGGAACATGGAGCTTGTTGTAATGGCAAGAGCAATGCCCTCCAATACTGGTTTTGAATTCTACACTTGAAGGCATACAAATGTATGTGGTTGAGCTTCTTCTTGCTCTTACTCTTGTTCTGGGAGTTTTTATTTCAAGTACAACCCCCCTTCCCACACCCCCTCTCCGCAAGTTAAAAGGGAAGTGATCAAAACTACCATACTTAAACAAGGCCCTCTGCCTACACCACCCCCCTCCTTCCTGAACCTCAAACTATGGTGTCTTTATTGCATCACCACCCCTCTATCCAGTAGTATTTAAGAGCAATTCTCCAGGAAAGTGAAGCAAAGTTGGAAATGAAAAATTTTAACCCCCCTTCAATTTTTGTGTGGAGGTAGGTTACCTTAAGGGATAAACAAAAACAACCATATTTGGATCAGCAGATGTATCGTCGCCATGGTAACCACACTAGATGACGTCGGCCTTGAGACCATGTTTTGAGCAAAAGTTCCATTCTCAAAAAGTAAAAGTAAACGAGTCTGGTTCTCGGGTGGATGAGAACCAATTCAAATGAAATTCATACAGATGGTAGAACCACTCTTCCAGTTTATAAAATTCGCCGTTACAATAATTTGGGTTTTATAAACAAGAAGAAAATGCTCGTCTTACTATGTTCCCTGTCAGCCATTTAGACAAGTAGGAAAAACAAGCACAACCATATTCCTAATTTCTCCGAAAGTACTCTTTCCACATAAACCAAATTAGCAGCAGAGATTACGCAGATATTGACGTTTCTAAATATCATAAAATCAATTTGGGGAAAACTATATTCTGGCCATGGGTGCAGAAGACACCTGGGACAAATTGCAAAAAATTGCAAAATTGGTAATTTTGAGAGCTCTAGTATTTGGCTCAAACAGGCTTAAGAGAGAGAAAATCATCTTCAAAAGTATCTTTTATCATCTTGTCTGCTACCTACATTTAGTAAATAAGGTTTTGGCCAACAAATTTGATGAAATATAAATTAATACAAAACCTACCTTGAAGGTTTTGGGAATTCCTTCAGGATGCTTTCGTCGCGTTGTTCTCTCCATTGTCTCTCCTTCGCACGCTCCGTTTTTTTTACCAAATCTAGCGCAGACTAACAGTTACTCCCATCGAATATCCAGTTTGCCGTGTTTCAGACCAGAGAAGATGATACAAGTAGCCCGCATACACTTGACAAAGAATAGTTGACAAGGTCCAAAACATGGTCGTGATACTTGCGATTTCTGCCGTCGAACACCTAAATTCATCGATATTATCCAACCAGGAAGTAAAGTAAATGTGTCGAGATCAATGTACAAAGCAAATGCATGCCTTTGAACAATCCAAAGTAACGTCTTTACCTAAAATCGAGTCAGATATTGCAATAGTCGACAAGCCTAGAATGGTGAATAAACTGAACGCATGGGCCGGAAGTCCGAGAAGCACGACTGCTGACCGGATGTAACACAATGTAATGGGATGTAACACCGGATGTAAGTGTAATGATATCCTCTTGTAATGGGGTTAATTACTAAGTTGTAAGGACAAATGAAATGCTTTGCAATGGAGGAACACATTTTCAAATAATACTGTTCATATAGTTATGTATAGCAATGTCGACGAAAAGGATGAGAAGGCGGAAAACTTTCGTATGTTTAATCAAACGTCCGATAAAGGTGATGGATATTACTGACACCCTTAACTTCTATACCAAGGGCCTGATTGTGAGCTAAACATGGTTACCGTGGTTTCTTTAGACTCTGAAAAGTAACCATGGTAATCCTGATAAATCTGGAAATCCTGGTAGCGCTGATTTCCTTTAAATTAAAATAAAGATAAACAGCTAGGTCTGCCCTGGTAACCCTAACGTTCCTGATAACCAAGGATAGAAAAAGGTTTAACCAAGGTAACAAAAGTCCGAGTCTATCAGGGTTTGTTGGCTTTTGCGATATGATGTAAAGAAAAAGAAAGTGCTACGGAAAAATGTGTAATCATCATCAATCAATTTGGTTACTTTTCCAAACAGATTTCAGAAATTCAGCGACCAATTTAAACAAGATGGCATTTTGAGGGCTTTCTTCAAAGTTTTGACAGGAAAGCCGACATCCACTGAAGGATGTGGACTCAAAGTGGCTAAA